>NC_053023.1:413744751-413938941 GCF_003073215.2 Triticum urartu
CTGCTCAAGACAAAGGTACCCGAGCGCAGTACAGCTGTGGAGCAGGTGTTCCATAGCCTTCTTCGAGATGGCAACATCGAAGAGGTCGAGCTGCTTGAGTTGAGGGAGAAGAAGGGCGGGCACGACATTAATCTGGGGAAGATAGCAGGAGCTGAAGATGGCGCGGCGCAGCGTTGGTGCGAGGCGGAGCGTGGACGGCGGCAGAGAGCGACATCGTCCAGCTTCAAAGCTGAGCTCCTCGAGCTTATCTAGGGCGGGGGATAAGAACCACTCGCCGAACTTGGGTTGGACCTTGTAGTTGGTACTCAACATGCGGATCTCAAGGCGTCTGGCTAGCCCAGGGTGCGATGAAAGGATCTGGGAGACAGTGGCCATGCGTTTGCAATCCCCGTCGTAGAGGCAGCTGTCGACGGTGAGGTTGAGGGGGACACGACACCAGAGGGGGCGCCACCGCTGGGAGAGCAGGGAGGTCTGCACGGCAGATTTGGTGGGGAGGAGGCCGATGATGACGAGCAGCATGTCGTCGGGGAGGTTGCTGATGAGTCCAGGCTCACCGGATGCGGTTTTTGCTTGAGCTGCCTCCGCTTGTTGGCTGCCTCGCTGTCCATCGCAACCGGCAGCGACACCGGTGTACACGTGTGCTGGTGTGTGTTGTGTGCTGAGTGTGCGTGAGTGTGTCCTTCTGTGCATGCCGCCGCGCAGTTGTGAATTGTGCGTGAGTGCGTCCTTCACGCGGAAGAAGTGTGTCCACAATGCGCCCTCAATTTACTAGCGTGCGGGGTGCTACCCCGAGTGGTTTCAACTTTGTTTGCTTCACCGCGTGTCAGATGGGCCTCTAGTTTACTTATTTTCACCCACTGCCACATGGGCCAGCACACGAAGATACAGAACACGAGCTGACAAGGAAGCATGTGGACTGGTTGACCGGTCAACTAAACAATATACGGAGCTATATGGTGGCACAGTGAGCATATAATCTATCGGCATAGAGTGTTCGAGTGAGAGGGTAGGCCCGTGAGAGATAGCAGAGACAGAGAGAGAACTACTCCCTCCGTTCGATAATGTAGTTCCAACACTTTTTTAAAAGTCAAACTTTTGAAACTTTGACCAAGTTTATAAAGAAATTACTTATATCTACAATACCAAAGATAAATGATTGTATGAAGTAAGTACATGTTGTGATGAATCTAATGATCATTCCAGATGTAAATGTTTTTATCCACATATACCTAGTCAAACTTTTCTGAGGTTTGACTTTTCAAAACATCCATATGCTTATGGACGTGAGAGAGTCCCTAACTAGAGAGAGAGAGTGAAATATAAAGAGACATGGACAACACTCGATAAAAGTCGAGAAAAAACGTGTGTGTCTTATGCAAACATATCACACATGCATCTTCGATAATGGAAGCAAGGTGAGGAGATAGTGTGTGGTTGTTTGCAACCGAGAGAGCAAGACCCCTAGCACGTGGTTAGGAGGGGTTTGACAAACAAGTGAGGGAGGTCGAGAGAGATGTACGGAGAAAATGCAGACATGGGGAGGAGAGAGTGTATGTTGGTCATAGAGAGATACCCTAGAGATCGTGATGGGACTGCATGGGTGGGAGATCGAGTGACAAGGTGTGTGCGTGATAGAAGATACCCCGGGAGATATCGAGATAGCCGTATGGATGGAAGGAGACAATACGTGTGTTCCTGATGGCTAGTGAGAGATAATCATACTTAGGGGGGGTGCTTGTGCCTATGATGGAGTGAGGGATTATGGTACTTATTAGGGGGGCGCGTGTCACATAGAGAGAGAACAAGGGCGGAGAGTGTTGGATGGGTCTATATGTATAGCGCGAGCGAGACATGTGTATGTGTGAACCAGAGAGATATAAAGTTTGAGAGAGATTGAGGAGCCCCGATAAGGCTGAGTGGTGCGGCAGATAGCTGAGAGGGGAAAGAGATATTCCATCTGCTCGATAATGCAGTGCATGTAAATTTTTTAGAAGCCAAACTTTGGAAACTTTGATCAGGTTTACGCAAATGTTATTTATATCTACAATACCAAAGATACATCATACGAAACTACATCTCATGGTGAATCTAATGGTATATGTTTGCCGTTCTAGATGTAATTGTTTTTCTCCACGTACATGGTCAAACTTTGTGATGTTTGACTTTTCAATAATTAATATGCCATGGACCGAGGAGAGTGCCTAAGTCGAGAGATATCAAGTGCGTGGGAAGGAGAATGAGTAAGTGTGCAAAAAGAGTATGTGTGTGAAAGAGAAAGTGACAACAAATGATAAATTAGAGAGAGAGAGAGAGAGTGTGTGTGTGTTTTCGTTTCTTAGGCGAACATCTCACGCATGCATCTCCGAGATAGAAAAGCGAGGCGAGGAGATACATGAAGATAGCTAGTGTGTGATTGTTTGCAACGGAGAGAGACACCCGTATAGCACATGTTCAATAGAGGTCTGGCCAACAAGGAACAAAGGTCGAGAGGGACACATGGAGAACATGGACGCATGGGGAGGGCGAGAGGGTGTGTTTGTGATAGAGAGATCCCCTCGAGATCATGAGGGGACTATATGGGTGGGAGATCGAGGGAGGTGTGTGCGTGATAGAAAGATGCCCCGAGAGAAATCGAGATAGACAATGCACATCTTTGTGATGGAGACTAAGATTAGCTAGTCATATACATATAGGGGGGACTGCGTGTGCCTACAATTGAGCGAGAGACCATCATACTTGGCTAGCTAGGCATGAGATTGTGTGTGTGTGTGTGCATGTGAGATGGAAATAGAACGAGGGAGAGAGATAGAGTTTTAGATGGGCCTATGGAGTGTGAGTGAGATATGCATGTGTATGTGTGACCCAGGTAGATGGAGAGTTTGACAGAGGGGGGAGAGCTCCGAGATGACAGAGTGGTGCGTGAGAGAGTTACGTGCAACGAGCCAAGGAATTTGTGTGCATACGATGAGTGCACGCAAAATATCTAGCTTGGACTAGAGAATCATACATAGTGTGGGAGAGAGACCTATAGATGGAGTATATATGCATGTGAACTAGAAAGACCCCCCCCCCACACACACACAAAGAGAGAGAGAGAGAGAGAGAGAGATGGAGAGAAAGCAAGAGGGACCAACAAGGTTTGTGTGTTGGATGCGTGCGATAGAGTTGAAGATTGTCGGTGAGAGAGAGAGAGCAGGAGTCCGGGACAGGAGGAGGTCACGTTTTATGCATCAAAGACTGATATAAACCATGTTTCGATATAAACTTGCATTCAAATATTTAAATTGGAGAACATGTTGTCTGCAATCCACACATGAACGGATATATGCGTATATCAAACAAGTTCATTAATTTGACTTTCAATATGTTCATGGAGTACTATAATACTGTACAACATGCTAGTCGATTGAGGTGTTCAATTTTGGATTTAGTTCATTATTTTGACCTGGTGAACGAGTTATTTCATTGAATTGAGATATTTCATTTTGGGTTTGATTCCCGTTTTTGAGTGGGTCAACTATTAGTCATATAGTAAATCGCTAGCAACGAGCATGTAAAAACACATTACTCCCGAGCATCATCTCCCCATCTAAAAAAGAAGTGGCAAGCTAATATTTCAAAATTTGATTCGAATCGACTTGGTAAGGTAGACGTGGATGCTCGTTCTCCCAAAATTTGAACGAACCATTGAACATTCTCTGCTCGGTGGAAAGTACAGTCCTATGTGGGACACACATCAATTGGCCCTTTGTACATCGAGGGTAGGTTCGTAACTTCATCCAAGCGCGCCTTCTCCTCGGCTGAAATGACATGTGCCGAATAATTCATAAACCATGGTCGGCAAAACACGCTCTCCTCGCCCGAAATAGCTTGCGCCCACTATTTCAAAACACGCTCTCCTCGCCCGAAATCGCTCGCGCCCACTGTATTTTAAAACACGCCCTCCTCGCCCGAAATTGCTCCCACCCACTATTTGGGGAGAAGCAAAGTTACTCTACTATCCCCGACCCTCAGTACACAGACCCAAGCCAAGAAGCCTAAAGGCAGGGGTAGAACTGTAACCCCCCCTCACATTTCAGACAAATGCGTCTGTAAAACATGGTTCCACTCCCCTCCCAATCCCCCCCATTCATACCTCGTGGGCGCCAAATCACCTTCTCCCCGAAAGCTCCCTTCTACCGAGCCGCGAAACCTCAGCCCCTCCTCCATGGTGCCACCACCGCACCAATTTCACAGCCGCCCTCCTCCCTAATGTCGGAGACGTTGTCCATTTGTCGTCGTGCACTGGGCCGTGTGCCTCTTACTCCATGTTGCTCGAGCTACATCGGCGACGGCCGCGTGAACCTTACCGGAGCCGATTCACCCCCCTCGTTGTTCACGGCGCCGGAGCGGCTCCAACTTCGGATCCATCCAGAGTCCCGGCGCTGCTTCCCCATAGCCGTCGACCGTCGCGACACCGTTGTTTCCCTGCCGCCGGTCACCACCGCAACCACGCCGGCCTCACCGACTCAGCAGCTGGACCTGCCTACTTCACCATGCTACCAGATAGGTCGCACCCTAATCTCAAATCACTTTATTTAGGCATCAGTTGTCTAAAATTTTATTCTCGGCCAATTGATTCCCAATGGGAAGCAGCACCCCTCGAGGCGGCGGGGCTCCTAGGCTGCCGGTTGGCTGGTGTCTAACATAAGGGTGCGGGGCCACAAGTTCGCTGTGGAAGCAGCGCTTAGATGGCTATCTTAGAGTTGCGTGGGTTGAAGGTACTTCCACTGCCGGATCTGGATGAGGGGAGTCTTTGTGGATTTTCCCGGGGGCGGCGCAACCACGGCAGTGCGGTGGGGCGGGGAGCGGGGTTTTGGCCGGGGCTCACGGACGGCGGAGGCAGGCTGCTCTGCCGTTGGTCTCTGGCTCTTTGGGGAAGATTCCTAACAGTGTCACCCGGGAGGCACAAGACGGCCATCAAGCGATCCGGCATAGATCGGATAGTACCAAAATAATATAAAATCGTGTTACCCCAATTTAGAGTTCAGTCAACAGACGTGTGACCACTCTCGTACCGTGCCGTTGATCTCTTAGTGTATTTCTTCAGATCAAAGAGATGTGTCGTTCTTAACATTATGCGTTATCTGCATCTTCAGCCACACCCTCTTACGACTCACCGCAGCTGCTCCAACAAGGGAAGCATACACCAGAAGGGAGATATAGTCCCCACTCAATAGTTCCCTGCATCGAATGCGCCTGCCCGACATGGACAGCCACAACAATTGCAGGGCCCTCGACAAGTCAGCACATGTGCTCACTCATATGGATGGCGGCCAGATAGGTTGTTGATACGTTCCGTCGTATCTACTTTTCCAAACACTTTTCCCTTGTTTTGGACTATATAAAAAATACTGGAAGAAGAATCCACGTCAGGGGGCCCACAACCTATCCACGAGGGTGGGGGCACGCCTACCCCTGGGCACGCCCCCTAGCCTCGTGGGCCCCCTGATGCTCCACCGACCTCAACTCCGACTCCATATATTCCTATTCGGGGAGAAAAAAACAAAGGAGAAGGATTCGTTCCGTTTTACAATATGGAGCTGTTGGATCACGGGTTCCGGCAAAAACCTCAAGGTTCGAACACTGGGGTGTGCGCGAAGATCTCCCCCTATCGATCCACGTCCTAGCTCAGCTAAGATCTTACGAACTAACTCGACGAGCTCACAACACAAAGGACACATGATTTATACTGGTTCGGGCCACCGTTGTGGTGTAATACCCTACTCCAGTGTCTCTTGTGGCTGAGGATGAATAGTACAAGGGGAAGAACAGCCTCCTGAGGAGAGGTGTTCTTCTGCTTCATGAACTTGTGGTCGTCCTGGTCTCTCTTGATCTGACCTCGATCGATCGATCCCCTAGCTATGGTGGTGGCTATTCCTATTTATAGGGGCCCTGGTCCTCTCCCCAAATATTGAGCAGGAAGGGATCCAACAACGGCCAATTTGAAAGGGGACAGCTAGTACAGCTTATCCTGACAAAAGTAGTCTTCGCCTATCAAAGGCTCTGGTGGTGACGCCGTCTTTGGCTCCATGGTGACCTCCGTCTTGTCATCCTTCTGGTCTTGGTCTTGTTGCACTGATATGGAAACCTTTGCTTGATGCCTCGGTACTCCACGCCTGCGCCTGCTTCCTTAGCACCAAAGAGGAAACAAGGACACCGTGCGCTCTAGTGCCCGCCTGGCCTTGGTTGTCATGGCTCACGTCATCGGAACCTCACGAGGTTTGTCTTGCCTTGAACTCTCCGCCCCTTGTGAGCCATCCTGGTGAGGCCGCTCATGAGGATGTCTTGTGTCGTCCGCCTCGTGAGGCCTGGCCCCTCGCGAGGGTCTTGAGTCCTCCCTGGTGAAGATGGGTCATACGGGCCCGCTCGCAGAGCCACGCCGTGGGCCGTAGGCAGGCAAGTCTGGGGACCCCCGTTCCCAGAACACCGACAGTAGCCCACGGGCCCAAGGCGCGCTCGGGCTTGGCTTCGAGGCGAAGCCAAAGGGGCAAGCGCGGAGCGCTGCGGGCCCCAATAGCCAGTGGCCTTGGTCGACGCGTGGAGGTTGATTGGACATGGGCGTCTCCGCTTTCCCATGCTGCCTCGGCAACTGCCCGACTTGATGAGTCCCTGCGAGCCCGAGCTGCTCCCGCCGAAGAAGAGGAGGTCCCATCGCCGCGAGATGGTAGTGAGGCCAGTGGTGTCGCGGCCTTGGTACGAAAGGCCACCGCCTGGGTACCCACTGCCCTTGTATGCTTGTGCTGATGGTTCTAGAGGGAGGAGCGACGAGCGTCGCCGCCCACGCCTGGGCCGTGGCCACTGTGCCGCGAAGGCACACGACGGCGCCCCAGGGGTCCACGTGACGGACTCCTCGCGCGAGTTCATGATATGGGCGGCGATGCCCCCAAGCAGCTGGATTCGCCTCCCACAGTTCTTCGCCGCCGAGATGCTGCCAAGAGGCCCTCTCGAGCTTTGGTTGCAACACACCGACTGCGACGCCCTAGCGACTGGAGCGGAGATTGGAGCCGTTGCCTTCGGGAAGATCTTCATGACCAGAGGCTGGGGCGAGATTGCACGGGTCTGCCGCGCGGAGGGCGCCCTTGCCATCCACTTCGAGTATGATGGCGCCTCCGTGCTGCTCTTCAAGGTCTTCGATGAGGAGGGCCGCCGCCTGGAGTGCTGCCCTGAAGGAGGTCACCAGGTCGGCGCAATGGGGGGCGCTGGGCCTGCCGTAGGCTTCGCCTGCAGCTCCTCCAGCGACAGCAGCGACTCCTGGTGGTCCAGCGACTCTCCTGAGCTTTACAAGACTCCGGAGACAAGCGACGACAGGTACGTGCCCCCAAGCTCTCGCCGAGCCCGGAGCAGGGCTGCAGCGTCAGACCGTCGCCGCCGCCGATCTGGATGAGGTTGGTGCCGGCCTCTGGTGGCCCACTGTTTATGATGGCGTCATCCACAGTGGCACACGTAGTTAGGTCTCCCTAAGTTCTTGTCTTTTGTTCCCTGCGAGGAATCATGAAATGGACCCCCCTCGAGCATGTAAGGCGTCTGTAGTGTCCTTTGTTGACATCATCCTTATTATGAAATTATGCGTGTGCATGCTCGTTCCGTCTCGGTTTCCCCTTTCCAACCTCGCGACGGCATGGTACTCTACGCCGACAGGTCCCTGTCCTCGGGCAGGCTTGAGCCGTTGCTGGTATGCTAGGTCGTGTGCCGTGGTCAAGGCCAGGAGGTGAGCGGCCCGAGGTCTAGTAAGAGCCCCTGAGACGCGATGCTCAGGAGGTCCCCTTTGGCGCGCAAGCGACCGCCGAGAGGTAGGAGAGGGAGACTATGTCGCTGCAGCGGGGCTACACAAATGAGAACTCTGCGCTGTAGCGGTTGATTGAGCGCAAAACTTATCTTGGCAATCTGGGGTCGGTTCCTCGCGAGACGCCAGGCTTGGGCGTCGGCCGCTACAGAGTAGCTCGGTCAGACTCGCGCGGGCCTCCCTTTCATCTCCATGTTCTTCTTGGTGCTCTACGTCCTCAGGTCCCGGCCCTCGAGCGAGCTTAGCCGCCGCTGGTATGCCAGGTCACGTGCCATGGTCAAGACCAGGGGTGAGGGCTGGAGAGCCAGTAAGAATTCCTGAGACGCGAAGCTCAGGAGCCCCCCTTTTAATGCGCGAGCGAATCGCATGAGAGAAGAGGGAGAGTCCGCGGTACCGCCTGTCATAGCCTTCAGGAAGTTCTTGCAAGTTAACGTGAGGGAGGGCACCGATCGCCGTGGTGATTGTCGATTCGCCTCTGGTACATGGGAGGGGGCTCCCTACTGCGGAGAGCCCCAGGGGCGTGTATAGCCCCACCCTGACATGTGGCTTGCACGGCAGGGCTAAACGAGGTGTGTCTGGGCACTCGTGAGCCAGCGCAGGACTCACGAGGCCCTACCTCAAGGCGGGTTGTGCCTCGTCGTGATTCTTGTTCGCTGTCTTGGTCCTGCGAGGTGGTTAGACAACCTGCGCCGAACGAATCTCCTAAGGTTATCGCGTGAGAAAGCCAAGCACCAATGGCCCCAGGAGGTGACATGAACGGGGCTGGCCTGCCAGACAGAGCTCGGTCGTTGGATTTATCAACGCTGCAGGGACGGGCCCGAGCACAGACGCCGTGCCTAATCCTCTCACACGAAGGGTCCTGAAGAAAGACGACCGGCGCGCGGCTCCCGCGATGGGCGACAATCAAGCAGGTGATAGTCATAGATAGATTAAGCATGAAAGGCAACCTAGCTCAGGTAAATGCATAAACGATACGCGCCACTGGGTCCGACCCGAGCGGCTTGGGGATGATGCAGCCCGAGGGGCACCCCCAGCAAGGTAAGCTAAAGACATAAACAAGGAAAGGTACATGCCACAGGGACGGACCCACGCGACCTAGGAATAATGCAGCCCCCGGGCGCTCCCAGCTAAATAAACTTGGAAAATTTCACCTGGTTCCGTTGATGAAGGGGTGTTGAGGTAGCTGAAGGTACGCGGCGAAGGGGTTGCCCCTCACGAGCCACCGGGGCCCTGAGCCTCTGGAGGCTCTGGGGATCCCGACGGATCCTTGACGACCGTCTCCATCTCCACCAGGACTGCGTGGTGCCTGGCCTCCTGACCTGCCATGGCGCTCCGCAGGTTGCGCTGGAAGGCAGCGGCCACGCTCGGCAGGCCGAACGACATGCGAACATAGCTGTGAGGTGGACCTTCGCAACGCCCGACATGCGAAGGCCAGAAGCGCCCCTGAGATGCGGCTCGGTTGAGCCCTGGTATGTCGATGCAGATGCGCAGCTCACCACCCTCGCCTGGGTAGGGAGCAGCGCCAGGTGGGCGGCGGTTGTCGTGTATTGCTCTTGCTTCCTGAAGCTCCTGAGATACCTTGGTAATGAACTCCTGAGCACCGGGCGCTCCTTGCCCAGTGTCCTCCTGAAGGAGACGTGCCATGAAACATGCCACCAAGTGGTGCCCGAGCGCCTCCCTCGTGACGTTGGCGAGGTCTGAGGCCCTCCAGAAGAGAGCCCCCGAGCCCTGCCCGAGGAGGGCGCCGGGCGCGCCTTCCTATGCGATAGAGGGAGGCTCCCCAGGTGCGGGCGCTGATCCTGACGAGGTGCCACAAGCGACACTTCCCTCCTGAGGTCCCGCACAGAGTTGCTGCTTCTTCTTCATGGGGACGACCTCCGGAGGGTACCAAGCTGCATTGTGGCTAGCGTCTTTGATTGACGCTGCTTGGAAGGTGCGCTCGAGGGAGCACACCGCATCTCTTTCTTCGCAGGGGACTGTGATGATCCCGCCGCTTCCTGGCATCTTGATGACGTTGTAGCCGTGGTGCGTCACGACCATGAACTTGGCCAGGGCCGGATACCCGAGGATGGCATTGTATGGCAGACGGATGTGGGCGATGTCGAAGTCGATGAGCTCAGTGCGGTAGTTGTTGCACTGTCCGAAGGTCACTGGGAGGTGGACCTAACTGATCGGCGTGGTGGAGCCATCAGTCACTCCTGAGAAAGGCTTGGTGGGCTAAAGCTGATCATACGGCACTTGGAGGATGTCGAACGTCTTGACGGACAGGACGTTGAGCCCTGCGCCGCCGTCAATGAGGGTCTTGGTGACTTGCACGTTGCTGATGACGGGTGAACAAAGCATCGGGAGGACACCGGCAGTAGCCGCGCACTTGAGCTGATCTACTGAGCTGAATGTGATGGCGCATAGGGACCACCTGAGCGGGCGTGTGGCCTCGAGCTTGGGGAGGACTGCGTTCACCTCGCGAGCAAACTGCTTGAAGATACGCTGTGAGGCTGGGGCTTGAGCTCCGCCCAAGATGCAGGCAATGGCACGCGGCTCCTGGAAGCCCCCAGCCCCCTCGTCTTGGTGGTGGTCGTCATTCCTTCTTGGTGGTGGTGGTAGTGGAGGAAGGCCGGCGTTGCCCTGAGGGCGATCCTCACGAGGCTGATCCCTCCAGGCGCCCTCGCGAGGCTGATCCTGCCAGTGGTCCTCACAAGGACGGTCGCGCCACTCCTGGCGCGGGCCATGGTCATCCCAGCGTCTGCCACCATGTACTCCTCCTCGGTCGTAGCCCCGGTCGTTGCGCTCGGGGCGTCGACCGAAGCGTCCCTCTCGAATGGCTATGAGCTCTTGACAGTCACTGGTGTTGTGGCTATGCAGGTTATGGAAGGCGCAGGACGGTTGGCTTCTCTTGGATGACTCGAGCTTGTCCCTGCCGCGCTTTGTGTCCGGCTCCGCCGCGAGCATGGCTGCTCCCTTGCGCTTCACGTCTTTGGCCTTGGGTTTCTTCTCCTCCGGGTCCGCAGCCGGGAGCTCGAGGAGGGACAGGTGCCCCTCCTCGGCTCTTGCACACTTGGTCGCCAGGTTGAACAGCTCCAGAGACGTGCATAGCTCCTCATGGATGGCGAGCCCCTCATTTATCTTGATGTCGCGGACGCCATCGGAGAACGTAGACATGATGGCATCGTCCGTCACCTTGGGGATCTTGAGGCGAACGTTGTTGAAGCGCTGGATGTACTTCTGGAGGGTCTCTCCTGGTTGTTGCTTGACGCAGTGCAGGTCACCCACAGCCGGTGGGCAGTCGCGAGTGCCCTGGAAGTTGGCGATGAAACAGTTGCGCATCTCGTCCCAGGAGGAAATCAAGCCTGGAGGCAGGTTCAGGAGCCAGGAGCGGGCACCATCCTTGAGAGCCATGGGAAACCAGTTCGCCATGACTTTCTCGTCGCCGTTGGCCGCCTCGATGCTCAGCTCATAGAGCTGCAGGAAGTCCGCGGGGTCGGGGGTGCTGTTGTAGCTAGGTGGCAGATCCGGCTTGAACTTGCCCGGTCAAGCAACGCTACGTAGCTCAGGGGTGAAGGCGCGGTAGCCTGCCGTGGTCACCGGGACTCTGCGCTGGGTGAGGACTTGTCTTTGATGGGGTCCGCGCACTGCCGCCGCAGGCGGCATGCGGTTTTGCCGTGGTGGCGTAGGAAGCACGGGGGCGTTTTCTCGCGGCCAAGGGGCTTCTTGGCAGCTTCTTTCTTCTTGCACGGGCGCCGGACACGGCGGGTCACACCATGGGGCCGCGCGCCTGGGTGCCAGGACCCCTTCTTGTGGCAGAGGCGGTGGAGGTGCTTTGTGGGCCACGCCGCCCGCGGCTGGTGGAGGGCATGGCAGCGAGAGGGACGACGCTGGGGAGCTCCCTGCGACGCTGACAAGCTCAGGGATGCGGCTGAGCCAATCCTCGTAGAGGTCGTCGACTAGGCGGTAGCGCAAGAGCTCGTGCACCATGCAAAGAGCGGCCTGCGCATCCACGGGAGCGCGACGAGCGTGGGACGACGAATCGGCCGGGGTCAGTGATGGAGTGGCGGTGTGGCCGTCCCACCGCACCGAGGGGTGCAGCAAGGATGCTTGCTGCTCGTTCCTCGCCGGGCCAGTGGCGGTGTTGGCGGCAGGCGACGAGGAACTACAGGGTGGCCCGCCGACGGGAGCCGTCTGAGCGATGCGGGCGGCGAGGGCAGCCTGGCGCTTAGTGCGTGCGCGGCGAGCGTCCGCCATCGAGACGATGGAGCAATGAGACGCGAAGCTATGAAAGGGAAGCTTCGGCGCACCCCTACCTAGCGCGCCAAATGTCGGATCACGGGTTCCGGCAAAACCCTCAAGGTTCGAACACTGGGGTGCACGCGAAGATCTCCCCCTACCAATCCACGCCCTAGCTTAGCTAAGATCTTACGAACTAACTTGACGAGCTCACAACACAAAGGACACAAGATTTATGTTGGTTCGGGCCACCGTTGTGGTGTAATACACTACTCCAGTGTGGTGTGGTGGATTGCCTCTTGGGCTGAGGATGAATAGTACAAGGGGAAGAACAGCCTCCTGAGGAGAGGTGTTCTTCTGCTTGGTGAACTTGTGGTCGTCCTGGTCTCTCTTGATCTAACCTCGATCGATCGATCCCCTAGCTATGGTGGTGGCTATTCCTATTTATAGGGGCCCTGGTCCTCTCCCCAAATATTGAGCAGGAAGGGAGCCAACAACGGCCAATTTGAAAGGGGACAGCTAGTACAGCTTATCCTGACAAAAGCAGTCTTCGCCTGTCAAAGGCTCTGGTGGTGACGCCGTCTTGGGCTCCATGGTGACCTCCGTCTTGCCGTCCTTCTGGTCTTGGTCTTGTTGCACTGATATGGAAACCTTTGCTTGACGCCTCGGTACTCCGCGCCTGTGCCTGCTTCCTTAGCACCGAAGAGGAAACAAGGACACTGTGCGTGCTAGCGCCCGCCTGGCCTTGGTCGTCATGGCTCACATCATCGGAACCTTGCGAGGTTTGTCTTGCCTTGAACTCTCCGCCCCTCGTGAGCCAGCCTGGTGAGGCCGCTCATGAGGATGTCTTGTGTCGTCCGCCTCGTGAGGCTTGGCGCCTCGCGAGGGTCTTGAGTCCTTGCTGGTGAAGATGGGTCGTACGGGCCCGCTCTCAGAGCCATGCCATGGGCTGCAGGCAGGCAAGTATATGGAACCCCGTTTCCACAACGCCGACAGGAGCCGCCACCAAGCCCTAATCTCTCTCGGGAGGACTGATCTGGAGTCCGTTCGGGGCTCCGGAGAGGGGAATCTGTGGCCATCGTCATCATCAACCTTCCTCCATCACCAATTCCATGATACTCACTGCCGTGCGTGAGTAATTCCATCATAGGCTTGCTGGACGGTGATGGGTTGGATGAGATTTATCATGTAATCGAGTTAGTTTTGTTAGGGTTTCATCCCTAGTATCCACTATGTTATGAGATTGATATTGTTATGACTTTGCTATGCTTAATGCTTGTCACTAGGGCCCGAGTACCATGATTTCAGATCTGAACCTATTATGTTTTCATGAATATATGTGAGTTCTTGATCCTATCTTGCAAGTCTATAGTCACCTACTATGTGTTATGATCCGGCAACCCCGAAGTGGCAATAATCGGGACCACTCCCGGTGATGACCATAGTTTGAGGAGTTCATCTATTCACTATGTGTTAATGCTTTGGTCTGGTACTCTATTAAAAGGAGGCATTAATATCCCTCAATTTCCAATAGGACCCCGCTACCACGGGAGCGTAGAACAAATGATGTCATGCAAGTTCTTTTCCATAAGCACGTATGACTATATTCCGAATACATGCCTACATTACATTGATGAACTAGAGCTAGTTCTGTGTCACCCTATGTTATTGCATGATCGGTCGCATCTGGCATAATTCTCCATCACCGATCCATTGCCTATGAGCTTTTCATATATTGTTTTTCGCTTATTTACTTTTCTGCTGCTACTGTTACAATCACTATAAAACCAAAAATATTACTTTTGCTACCATTACCACTACTATCATATTACTTTCCTACTAAATACCTTGCTGCAGATATTAAGTTTCTAGGTGTGGTTGAATTGACAACTCAGCTGCTAATACTTGAGAATATTCTTTGGCTCCCCTTATGTCTAATCAATAAATTTGGGTTGAATACTCTATCCTCGAAAATTGTTGCAATCCCCTATACTTGTGGGTTATCAAGACCATTTTCTGGCGCCGTTGCCGGGGATCATAGCTCTATTCTTTGAGTCACTTGGGATTTATATCTGCTTATCATTATGAAGAACTTGAAAGATCAAAGAACCAAGATTTTTCCCTCAACTACGAGGGGAGGTAAGGAACTGCTATCTAGCTCTGCACTTGATTCACCTTCTGTTTTGAGTAAACTTGCGACACCTACACATGCTATTGATTGTGATAGGTCGCATGTTATTGATGATGCCACTTCTTCTATGCATGATACTTATGATGAAACTACTTCTATGCTTCATACTACTGTGCCACTTGGTGAATTTCTTGATGAACAACTTGCTAGGGCTAGAGAGAATGAAATTATTCAAACTAATAATATTGATGAAAGTGATGATGAAGAGTCTCCCCCTAGATATGTATTGCATGTTGTTCCTGAGGGTTAGGTTATGGATGAAGAAATTGCTAGAGACTTTCTAGCATGCAATGATAGAAGTGATCTTAAGAAACTATTAGCTAAGCTGAAAGAAAAATCTCTGAATGCTAGACTGAAATATGATCCTTCTTATGCTACTTCACCTATCTTTATTAGTGATAAGGATTATGATTTCTCTGTTGATCCTGAGATAATTACTTTGGTTGAATCTGATCCTTTTTATGGCTATGAATCTAAAACTGTTGTGGCACATCTTACTAAATTAAATGATATAGCTAGCCTGTTTACTAATGATGAGAAAACTCACTACTATTATATCCTTAAATTATTTTTGTTCTCATTAAAGGGTGATGCTAAGATATGGTTTAATTCTCTTGATCCTAGTTGTGTGCATAGTCCCCAGGATATGATTTACTACTTCTCTGCTAAATATTTCCCCGCTCATAAGAAACAAGTTGCTTTAAGGGAATTATATAATTTTGTGCAAATTGAAGAAGAGAGTCTCCCACAAGCTTGGGGGAGGCTTCTCCAATTACTTAATGCTTTGCCTGATCATCCTCTCAAGAAAAATGAAATACTTGATATCTTTTATAATGGACTAACCGATGCTTCCAGAGACCACATGTATAGTTGCGCTGGTTGTGTTTTGAGGGAAAGAACAGTTAATCAAGCTGAAATTCTATTGAATAATATGTTGACCAATGAAAATAATTGGACACTTCCTCAACCAACTCCTAAGCCAACTCCGAAGAAAAGGGGTATTCTATTTCTCAGTCTTGAAGATATGCAAGAGGCAAAGAAATCTATGAAAGAAAAAGGTATAAAAGCTGAAGATGTTCATAATTACCTCCCGTTTAAGAAATACATGGTCTTAATTCATCACCTATTTAAGAATCACACGGTCTCGATAACCCGACATAGGTAGTAAAGGTAAACTCTCTCTATAGATATGATAAAGCTGAAATCCATCTTGCTGAGTTTGCTAGCCAATGTTTGGATGAATTTGATAACTTTATTGTTAAGCAAGAAGATTTTAATGCTTATTTTGGTAGACAACTGAAACGCAATGCCTATATGATTGAACACTTGAGTGATTATATGGCTAGTGTTAAAGGTCAACTTAAAATTATTAGTAAACATGCTTCTATGGTTACCACTCAAGTAGAACAAGTACTTAAAGCTCAGAATGATTTGCTCAATGAATATAATAGTAAGAATAATGACTTTGCTGTTAGAGTTGCAAATAGAGGAGGTAAAGTGACTCAGGAACCTTTGTATCCTGAGAGCCACCCTAAGAGAATTGAGCAGGATTCTCAGAGAAATAACATTGATGCACCTAGTCCTTCTAAGAGGAAGAAAAAGAAAAATGATAGGACTTTGCATGCTTCTAGTGAACCTGTTGTAGACACGCATGAGAATCCTAATGATATTTCTATCTCTGATGCTGAAACACAATCTGGTAATGAACATGAACCTAGTGATAATGTTAATGATGATGTTCATGTTGATGCTCAACCTAGCAATAATAATGATGTAGAGATTGAACCTGTTGTTGATCTTGATAACCCACAATCAAAGAATCAACGTTATGATAAGAGAGACTTTGTTGCTAGGAAGCACGGTAAATAAAGAGAACCATGGGTTCAGAAACCCATGCCTTTTCCTCCTAAACCATCCAAGAAAAAGGATGATCAGGATTTTGAGCGCTTTGCTGAAATGATTAGACCTATCTTTTTGCGTATGCGTTTGACTGATATGCTTAAAATGAATCCTTATGCTAAATATATGAAAGATATAGTTACTAATAAAAGAAAGATACTGGAAGCTGAAATTTCCACCATGCTTTCTAATTATACTTTTAAGGGTGGAATACCAAAGAAACTTGGAGATCCAGGAGTACCAACTATACCATGCTCCATTAAAAGAAACTATGTTAAAACTGATTTATGTGATCTTGGAGCCGGTGTTAGTGTTATGCCTCTCTCTTTATATCGTAGACTTGATTCGAATAAGTTGACACCTACTGAAATATCTTTGCAAATGGCTGATAAATCAACTGCTATACGTGTCGGTATTTGTGAGGATGTGCCTGTTGTGGTTGCAAATGTTCCTATTTTAACGGAATTTGTTATTCTTGATATTCCCGAGGATGATATTATGTATATTATTCTTGGAAGACCCTTTTTGAATACTGTAGGGGCTGTTATTGATTGCACCAAAGGCAATGTCACTTTTCATGTTGACGGTAATGAGGATACGGTACACTTTCCGAGGAAACAACCTCAAGTCCTCAGTATCAATTCTATTGGAAAAATTTCAACAATCACTATTGGAGGTTTTGAATTCCCTCTTCCTACAGTCAAGCAGAAATATGATATTCTTATTGTTGGGGACATACATATCCCCGTTGAGGTAACATAGTGTTATTCGAAATTTCTCTGGTTCCATGTTATTCGGAATGAGTTTGTTAACAAGACTTTATCAACCTTGTTAGTGGATTCCTTTTGATGAGCATGAGATGGATGAAGTTAGAAGGCACAACCTTCTGTACCCTCTTTTTACTTTCTATTATTTATATTAAATAAAGCAAAAATAGTAATTGATGTTAGTTTTCTAAATTATCCATGCAATAAAAAATACCCCGGAAATAAAAGTTCTCCAAATGTCCTGAAATTTGAATATGATTTTTTCTGGAATATTTGAGAATACCTGGCACTGAGAACACATCAGGGGGAGCCAACACCTGACCACGAGGGTCCAGGGCGCGCCGTACCCCCCTGGGCGCCCCCTGGCTCGTGGCCCCCTGGTAGCCCCCCTCCACTTATTCCAGCCACCACACACTCCTTCCTCCCAAAAAAATCACCAACCGGCTCAAGCATGAGTTCTAGCTCATCTTGCTGCCATTTTCAATCTCCTAGCTCAAAGCTCCATTCACAAAACTGCTTCGGGGGATTGTTCTTCGGTATGTGACTCCTCCAATGGTCCAATTAGTTTTTGTTCTAGTGCTTTATTCATTGCAAATTTTTGCTGCTTAGGTGACCATGTTCTTGAGCTTGCATGTCAAATTTATATGGTCAAAAGTTGTTTTAATGCATGATATGGCTTCTAGGCACTTGTAGGAGTAGTTGCTACCAATTTAGTAAAGTTTGGCTCACTTTTATTTTCAGTTGCTAAAAATTTCAGAAAATTTCAGAAAAAGATGAAGAGATTTTTGACGGGCTCATCGAGCCGACCTCGAAGGATAAGCAAAGTGAAGAAGACGAGAGGCCCAAATATAATCTCCCTCGCACCGTGGAGGTTCGGCCTTGTGAATGACCTTGTGATGATTTCTTGAGAGCAGCCGGGATTTATGATGATTTCTATGAGTTGGCTGAGAATGCAGGCCTCACCGACTTCCTCCGCGATCAACGCGAACAGTATCTCCTACTCACTAATACTTTTGTGCAAAATTTTCATTTCCATGCTAGGAGATCACCACCTTCGGTGTATTTCTATTTATATGATGAGTATAAGAAGATGTCCCTCTATGAATTTTGTGAGGTCTGCAAGTTGCCCTTTTCAGGTAGCGTAGAGGAACCACATCGTAACGATGTGGAGGGGTTTATTGATACAATTGTTGTAGGGGAAACGAGGAAGGTTTCCGATGCAAGAATTACTAGCATGCATTTTCCTGTTCTATGTTACTTTGCAATATTTGCTAGTAGATGCTTAATTGGTCATGGAAACTGTGGCAACCTTAGTGCCCCTGATATTGTTATTTTGTGCCATGCCTTGTTCCATGATGACACATTTAGTCTGGGCGCTATTGTTGCAAAGCGGTTAAATCTTAACCATACGAAGGGCCCCATCTTGGGAGGTATCTTCGCCTCGCGCCTCGCTACACATTTTAACATACCTATTAGGCTTTATGAGAAAGAAGAAAAGTTGCTGCCTCCTGTTTTTCTAGACTATAAGAGTATGGTAGCACATGATTTTATTGTTAAGAATAAGGAAAAGATTCTTAAGTACAAGCTGATATTTGATAAAAATCACCCTCAGACTATTACTTTGCCTGCTCCTTCCTTGTTTGGCTTATCTGCAGGCAAGTACCTTGTTCCGCCGGAGGCCATTCACGCCTACCAAAACCCCACAGCAGCTACAGAGCCAGATCCGGAACCACAATTTGATCCTCACCGGCAGTCTGTTTATCATTGGAATCCGGAGGAGATCGCCAACCAGTGGCACCAGGAGGATCCTTCTCAGTACGACCCCAACTATAACTTTGGATATCCGCCAGGCCAGCCGTGGCCATAGACCAACTTAGTCAAAAATCCTAAGCTTGGGGGAGTACGTATTTTTCACTGAAATTACATTAATGTTCACACACTCATGCTAGTTGTCGGTGCTCATACTTTTTCATTGTATCATCCATGATAGTTTATTTCCTTTTCAGTTTTCTTCTTGTGTGCCTTAATAAACATTAAGAAAAACCAAAAAAATTAGTTGTAGCTTTTAGTTAGTTTACTTTCCATGCTTGTATTAGTAGTAATTAAAAAGAAAACCCAAAAAGATTTCTCATTCTTCTTTTGCTTGTTGGGAGCTTTCCCGCGTAAATAGTTTTGTTTCTTTTCTTTCTTTCCTTTGGGGGTCGAGAGGAGAAGACCATAATGAAAATGTTGAGTGGCTCTCATATGCATTATTTTTGATCTAACAAAGAGCCCATATTACCTTGTCTTCTATCTTGAATTGAATGCTTGCAGATTCCAGCTTAGTCCAATGCACGTGCACTATTATTATTTTTCACACCGTTCGGTCGTGCAAGTGAAAGGCAATAATGATGTTTATATGATGAACTTATTGAGATGGGGAGAGCTGCTATGAACTCTACCTCTCTTGTTTTTGTAAATATGATTAGTTCACCATTCCTGATTCAGCCTATTATGAAAGAACACATATTTGCAATGGCAATTAGAGATTGTAGTCGCTTATGCCATGCTTAATCGGCCAGGAGCTTATAATGGTTTACCTTGCGTGCCAACATGCTATTAAAATGGTTGTGATGTGGTATGATAGGGTGGTATCCTCTTTTTAACGATTCGAGTGGCTTGACTTGGCACATGTTCACGCATGTAGTTGAAACAAAATCAACATAGCCTCTACGATATTTATGTTCATGGTGAATTATATCCTACTCATGCTTGCATTCAGTGTTGATTAATTTTAATGCATGTTCATGACTGTTGTCGCTCTCTAGCTGGTCGCTTCCCATTCTTTTTCTAGCCTTCACTTGTACTAAGCGGGAATACTGCTTGTGCATCCAACTCCATCCCATATGAGTCCACCATATCTACCTATATACGGTATCTACCTGCCGTTCCAAGTAAATTTGTATGTGCCAAACTCTAAACCTTCAAATAAACATTCTGTTTTGTATGCTCGAATAGCTCATGTATCAACTTGGGATGTCTGTATCCTCCATGCTAGGCGGGTTATTCTCAAGAGGAGTGGACTCCGCTCCTCACTCACGAGAAAATGAATGGTCACGAGGATGCCCAGTCCCATGCTTTAAGCAAATCAATTCAAAATAATTGCAAACAAAACTCCCCCAGGATTGTTGTTAGTTGGAGGCACCCGTTGTTTCAGGCAAGCCATGGATTGATGCTTGTTGGTGGTGGGGGAGTATAAACTTTACCATTCTGCTTCGAAACCGCCTATAATGTGTGTAGCATGGAAGATATCAAGATCTCTCGGTTGTTATGTTGACAATGAAAGTATACCGCTCAAAATATTATTCATATCTATTTCAAAATCGAGCTTTGGCACCTCTACAAATCCCTGCTTCCCTCTGCGAAGGGCCTATCTATTTACTTTTATGTTGAGTCATCATCCTCTTATGAAAAAGCACCAGTTGGAGAGCACTGCTGTCATTTGCATCCATTACTGTTAGTTTACATTGAGTATGACTTGACTGGATCTCTTTTACCATGAATTACAATGTCTAGTCAGTCCTTAATCTTTAATGCTCTGCATTTCTGTTTTGCGGTCTCAGAAAGGGCTAGCGAGATACCATCTTGTTATATCATATTATGATTGTTTTGAGAAAGTGTTGTCATCCGAGATTTATTATTATTGCTCGCTAGTTGATTATGCCATTGATATGAGTAAACATGAGACCTAAATGTTATTGCAAATGTGGTTAGTTCATAATCTTTGCTGAAAACTTGAATGCTGGCTTTACATATTTACAACAACAAGAGCAAACAGAGTTTGTAAAAGTTTTTCTTTATCACTTTCAGTTTATCAACTGAATTGCTTGAGGACAAGCAAAGGTTTAAGCCTGGTGGAGTTGATACGTCTCCGTCGTATCTACTTTACCAAACACTTTGGCCCTTGTTTTGGCCTCTAACTTGCATGATTTGAATGGAACTAACCCGGACTGACGCTGTTTTCAGCAGAATTGCCATGGTGTTATTTTTGTGCAGAAATAAAAGTTCTTGGAATGACCTGAAAATCAACGGAGATTATTTTTGGAATATATAAAAAATACTGGAAGAAGAATCCATGTCAGGGGGGCCACACCCTGTCCACGTGGGTGGGGGCGCGCCCCCTGCCTCATGGGCCCCATGACGCTCCACCGACCTCAACTCCAACTCCATATATTCGTGTTTGGGGAGAAAAAACCAAGAAGGATTCATCATGTTTTACGATATAGAGCCGCCACCAAGCCCTAATCTCTCTCGGGAGGGCTGATCTGGAGTCCGTTTCGGGCTCCGGAGAGGGGAATCTGTCGCCATCGTCATCATCAAGCTTCCTCCATCACCAATTCCATGATGCTCACCGCGGTGCGTGAGTAATTCCATCGTAGGCTTGCTAGACGGTGATGGGTTAGATGAGATTTATCATGTAATCGAGTTAGTTTTGTTAGGGTTTGATCCCTAGTATCCACTATGTTATGAGATTGATGTTGCTATGACTTTGCTATGCTTAATGCTTGTCACTAGGGCCCGAGTGCCATGATTTCAGATCTGAACCTATTATGTTTTCATGAATATATGTGAGTTCTTGATTGTAGGATCTAGAAGTAGATGTGTCTAGAGGGGGGTGATTAGACACTTAATGCTAAAGTTGCAATTTTTAAGCTTTTTCGGTTTAAGTGGAGTTTAGGCACAATTTCAACACACACAATACATATCAAGCAAGCATGCAAAGAGTATATGAGCAGCGGAATGTAAAGCATGCAACTTGCAAGAATGTAAAGGGAAGGGTTTGGAGAGATCAAACACAATTTGAGACACGGATGTTTTTCCCGTGGTTCGGATAGGTGGTGCTATCCTACATCCACGTTGATGGAGACTTCAACCCACAAAGGGTAATGGTTGCGAGAGTCCACATAGGGCTCCACCCACAAAGGGTAATGGTTGCGCGAGTCCACACAGGGATCCACCCATGAAGGGTCCACGAAGAAGCAACCACCCACAAAGGGTCCACGAAGAAGCAACCTTGTCTATCCCACCATGGCCATCGCCCACACAGGACTTGCCTCACTAGTGGTAGATCTTCACGAAGTAGGCGATCTCCTTGCCCTTACAAACTCCTTGGTTCAACTCCACAATCTTTTCGGAGGCTCCCAAGTGACACCTAGCCAATCTAGGAGACACCACTCTCCAAGAAGTAACAAATGGTGTGTAGGTAATGAACTCCTTGCTCTTGTGCTTCAAATGATAGTCTCCCCAACACTCAACTCTCTCTCATAGGATTTGGATTTGGTGGAAAGAAGATTTGAGTGGAAAGCAACTTGGTAAGGCTAGAGATCAAGATTCATATGGTAGGAATGGAATATCTTGATCTCAACACATGAGTAGGTGGTTCTCTCTCAGAACATATGAGTTGGAATGGTGTATGTGTTCTGATAGCTCTCTCTTCGAATGAAGAGGAGGTGGAGGGGTATATATAGCCTCCACACAAAATCCAACCGTTACACACAGTTTTACAATCTCGGTGGGACCGAATCAACAAACTCGGTCGGACCGAAAAGGTAAACCTAGTGACCGTTAGAGATTTCGGTGGGACCGACTGGATCAACTCGGTGGGACCGATGTGCTAGGGTTAGGGTAAATCAAAAACTCGGTTTGACTGATTACTCAAACTCGGTGGGACCGATTTGGGTAATAAGTGAAACTGAGATTTGGCCAAGCAAACTCGGTGGAACCGATTGCATATCTCGGTGGGACCGAGAACATTGCAATGGGTAACAGAGAGTTTGCAAGCCCATCTCGGTGAGACCGAGATCCCATCAGTGAGACCGAACTGATTAGGGTTTGGCAGTGGCTTATGACAAGTGATACTCGGTGGCGCCGGATAGGAAGAATTGGTAGGACCGAGTTTGGCTTAGGGTTTAGGTCATATGTGGAAGTGGGAAAGTAGCTGAGGGTTTTGGAGCATATCACTAAGCACATGAAGCAAGAGGCTCATTAAGCAACACCTCATCCCTCCTTGATAGTATTGGCTTTTCCTAAAGACTCAATGTGATCTTGGATCACTAAAATGTAAAATGATGAGTCTTGAGCTTGAAGCTTTAGCCAATACTTTGTCCTTAGCATCTTGAAGGAGTTCCCACAACCTTTAGTCCATGCCACTCCATTGTTGAACTTATCTGAAACATGCTAGATCGAAATGTTAGTCCAACAAGAGATATGTTGTCATCAATTATCAAAACCTAGGGAGCACTTGTGCTTTCATTGATCCTATCTTGCAAGTCTATAGTCACCTATTATGTGTTATGATCCGGCAAACCCGAAGTGACAATAATCCGGACCACTCCCGGTGATGACCATAGTTTGAGGAGTTCATGTATTCACTATGTGTTAATGCTTTGGTCTGGTACTCTATTAAAAGGAGGCCTTAATATCCCTTAGTTTCCGCTAGGACCCCGCTGCCACGGGAGGGTAGGACAAAAGATTTCATGCAAGTTCTTTTCCATAAGCACGTATGACTATATTCGGAATACATGCCTACATTACATTGATGAACTAGAGCTAGTTCTGTGTCACCCTATGTTATAACTGTTGCATGATCGATCGCATCTGGCATAATTCTCCATCACTGATCCATTGCCTACGAGCTTTCATATATTGTTCTTCTCTTATTTACTTTTCCGCTGCTACTATTACAATCACTATAAAACCAAAAATATTATGTTTGCTACCGTTACCACTACTATCATATTACTTTGCTACTAAATACCTTGCTGCAGATATTAAGTTTCCAAGTGTGGTTGAATTGACAACTCAGCTGCTAATACTTGAGAATATTCTTTGGCTCCCCTTGTGTCGAATCAGTAAACTTGGGTTGAATACTCTACCCTCGAAAACTGTTGCGATCCCTATACTTGTGGGTTATCCGTTGTACCCTCATCTTACTTGTGTGCAACATTTATGGCTTTGTTATTCATCTAAGCATGGAAAATATATTATCACATTTCACTGTATATTCATGCTGATCTCTTACGGGTCTTGTTCAGGAGTTAACGTTGTTCCATAGTTCAGCTAAGCTGCTTGTTCTTTAGGTAACGCTGTTCCATAGTTATCATCTGTCAACCAATGCTATCCCACAGGCTAGTGATTATAGTATTATACCAGTTCTAGTATTACCTATGTTGTTCTTTAATACTTTTGTGTTCCATCTAGTTAATCTTGAGTACAAATGATACATATTATGTAGCTTTCATCTATGTTCTTCCTTTAGTTTTTGAGACTGGTTGCTGCTAGTTAACCCCAGTCCTACTATTTATGTCGTCTCCTACAGGCACTCATTACATAAATCTAACTACTAGTTGTCTTCCATGCATGTCAGATACAATTGCACACACTGATATATCCACAAGAACCTCATGGAGCAATGTAAAGGCCAATAAACTTGATGTCAATGATACCCAATATGATGGAACATGTAAAGGCAGTTCTTCAGAAGACTTGCATAAAGATGTTGAATCCTCTTCACCCCACAAGGTCCTTGCTCTAACTTGGCCCGTGATATGTTGACAACATGCATATAATATCCTGGAGTGTATCTACTCCGTTGCAATGCCATGTGCTTAGCATGCTGATCATGCATGTAAATATGTCATGCCTTCCTGTTTTTCAGTACCTATTCCATTCATGATAACATGTTTTCAAATTCAAGTACTATCATTCTACTCTATCGCAATGCCATCTGCATAATTTGGACATCATGCTTCTCAATATATTATGCATTGTTATTCATCTATATGTACTTCATCTTTCTACCATACCATGATTTTTTACATTGAAGTGTTGTTCTAGTGCTCTGTTGCAATGCCATATTAGTTTCCCAATCATACACATTTTACATTCAACTAGTGTTTTTACTGTGTTGTCCTGTCGTATCCCTAGCTCTTACACCATACTCCCTCCGCCCGGATTACATGTTGCCGAAATGGATAAAAAGGACGTATCTAGAACAGAAATACGCCTAGACCCATCCATTTTTTCGGATGGAGGGAATACATGTCAATATGTCATGCCTTTCTATAATTCAGTACCCATTCCATCTCTTTGCTGTAGCATGTTTTATAATTGAAGCACCATTCTTCTATACAAGGCATGCAAGGGGAAGATGACTATGTTAGAATCTGAACGGTTACAAACCAGGTCTTTGCAAAAGATCCAAACGCCAGGAGATAATAAACCAACTCCAGTTTTTATAGATACTGCTCCAGCATAGAGAAATCCAACTCCTACTGATAATAAGCAGATTCCAGTGGCCAAAGAACTAGTCCGCTCCAATCCAGCAAAAATATGTCAACTCCATTCTAAGAAGTGAGTGCGTATCCTTGCATCATGAAATTTTATAGCATGCTGATCATATTTTCTACATGTTTCTTACCCATCTCTCTTTTAGAAAGGCATGACATATTAACATGTTTTTACTGTGTTGTCCTGTCATATCCCTAGCTCTTACATCATACTCCCTCCGTCCGGATTACATGTCGCAGAAATGGATAAAACTGGATTTATCTAGAACTGCAATACGCCTAGACCCATCCATTTATTTCCGGATGGAGGGAATACATGTCAATATGTCATGCCTTTCTATTCTTCAGTACCTATTCCATCTCTGTTGTAGCATGTTTTTATAATTGAAGCACCATTCTTCTATATAAGACATGCAAGGGGAAGACGGCTATGTTAGAATCTGAAGGGTTACAAACCAGGTCTTTGCAAAAGATCCAAACGCCAGGAGATAATAAACCAACTCCATTTTTCATAGATACTGCTACAGCACAGAGAAACCCAACTCCCACTAATAATAAGCAGATTCCAGTGGCCAAAGAACTAGTCCGCTCCAGTCCAGCAAAAGAATGTCAACTCCATTCTAAGAAGCGTGTGCGTATCCTCACATTATAAAATTTTATAGCATTTTGATCATATTTTCTACATGTTTCTTACCCATCTCTCTTTTAGAAAATAAGGTTAAATGATAGAAGACTTCCTTCATTGGGATTGTATTCGAGGAAAATATCTTGCGGGAATTCTTTGTGCTCCAATGCTGATGTAAGTACCTGTTGTATATCACTATGTTTTTACATCAGCATGTATTTTGTCAATCGGCATGAATCCAACCTTTATCTGATCTAAAATTAGTTGTAGCAAATGTTAAAGGCGCCAATGTTGATTTTTGTAAAGATAACTACCGGGTAGTTTTGCATACTGAGCTGCATGAGTGTACTATCTCATATCATGCACATTACTGAATTCTAGTGCTGCTCTGGTTGCCCATTCATTCATTGTGTCAATGTTGCTTTCGTATTACCTTACCTGGATGATGATAGCTGTGCCATATTGTGTTAATTTGGTGTTGGCTAGTTTCCCAAATGTTCGTTGTGCCAATGTTGCTTTCCTATTATTTGACTTGGCCAATGATAGCAATGCTAGTGTCTTAATTTGGTGCATGCTGCTGAAGATAAGAAGACAAACTCTGAAAACAGCAAGGCAACCCCATTCTTCCTTTCCAATAAATCTAGGCCAGGTAATATGGCAATAACTCATGATTAATTTGTTTGGTTCCCCTCCTAATTTATGTTATGATGCAGTGGTCGAGACACTCTCCACTATCAATAATACAAGCCTGCCAAAATCGCCATCTGAATCTATTCAGTATCCTCTGTCTCGAATGCAACGGAAAAAATGTATGTTTGTGAACCAATTAATGGTTGAAGGAATGATGGAAATTGTGGAGGAATCAGAGGTGTAGAGTCGTGCGACACAACAACTGATCAATGTTTTCAGAGACAGTGTAGCAAAGCAGCAAGAACTTTCCCACATGCTTATGGGCATCATCCGTGCTGAGGTTGCAGATTGTGACGTTGTAGATCATTAGGTTCTATTCATTTATTTGCACTGGCATCAATCTTTGATTGTCTAGTGGATGTAATTTCCTGTAATATGCTGGATGTGCAACGTTTTCCCTATATGTCGTACCTTTGCTTGATCGGTTTTGGTCCTGTGCATAATTGCTCGTCGTAATGGGCTCAAATTATCTAATTTGGCCTAAAGACATGTACGAACTTTAGTGGTCCCATTAAGTTAATGGGCCATTACCAGGCCGAAAGTTAATGGTCGCCCCTCTTAACTCCCGGGTCGTTAACAGGCCGACATTGAAGTGGGTAACAGGTGGGCCCAATTGATTTCACGGGCCGTTAACAGGCCGTTACTAAGTTCGGGCTACATATGGCCCAACTTACCGTGGGCCTTCAGTAGGCCGAAAGAGATAGTGGGCTTGTACTGGACCATGAAGAGCATGGGTCGCTAAGAGGCCGAAAGTCAGGTCGTATTGTAAATGGCCCAACTGTGTTGTGGGCCTTTAGCAGGCTGAAAGAGAAACCAGGCTGGTATTGGACCATGAAGGGCATGGGCCATTAAAAGGCCAAAACTCAGGCCTGACTACAAATGGCCCAACAGATATATGGGCCGTCAACAGGCTAAAAAACACACCAGGCCGGAAATTGGCCCAACACTTAAATGGGTCGCTAAAAGGCCAAAACTCAGGTCCGACTACAAATGGCCCAACTCATTTATGGGTCATCAACAGGCTGAAAGACACACCGGGCCAGAAATTATCCCAACATTTAAATGGCTCGCTAAAAGGCCGAAAGATGTACATTGTGAAAATTGGCCCATCCACTGAATGGGCCGTTAATAGGACGAAATCTCATCGGGCCGATATTGAGCCCAAATATATAGCGGGCTGTTTACGGGCTCGAACTGATGATGGGGTGCAATGGTGTCAAATATTTAATGGGCCATTGACGGGCCGAATTGGCACATCTTGTATGGGCCATGGGCTTAAATAGACCTGACACAAGTAGGCCTTATATGGGCCGGCTTGCTAATTTTTACTAGGCCGGCATGCTAATTTTTACTGGGTCAGCCTTTTTCATTGGAATGGGCCACTGTTGGGCCGTGCCACGTGTCGACCTATCATAGGAGCCTCCTGTCCAATGAGTGGATGACATATATCCCAATGGTGAGGCAACATGTGTTTCCTCTGGCCAATGATGATTTTATATGTGGAAAATCCCCATTGGTTCGGGCTGTTAACGGGTTATCGGATCCAAAACCGGACCCGATAGCTTAACAGTGTTCCGTTATGGTGGATGCCACGTGTCGGTCACCCTTGACGAAAGCACTTCTGTGACGCGGGATTTATCATCATGGAAGTGGACACTTCCGTGATGATAATTTTGATAATGTCATGGAACACTTCTACGACATCACAGGTATGACTATCTTGATTCTGTCATAAAATCGTCATGGATGTACATGCATGACAAAAAACGTGACCTACTGTGACAAACACGTATCATCATGGAAGTTTATTTTTTTTGTAGTGTACGACTCCTAGTCCTAGTAGGATTCGCCCCCCCTTCTTTTCCTTCTAATGGAGGGGGAAAGGGGGAAAGGAGATGGAGTAGGTGAAGGAAAAAAGGGGGGCCGGCGCCCACTTCCCTAATCTGAAAGGATCGAGAAGAGGTGTCTAGAGGGGGGTGATTAGACACTAAGTACAAAAATTTGCAGTTTTTAACTTCTTTAAGTTGAAGTGGAGTTTTGGCACAAGTTTAACAAGCATAATACATATCAAGCAAGCTTGCAAAGAGTATATGAGCAGCGGAAAGTAAAGCATGCAACTTGCAAGAATGTAAAGGGAAGGGTTTGGAGAATTCTAACGCAATTGGAGACATAGATGTTTTTGTCGTGGTTCCGATAGGTGGTGCTATCATACATCCACGTTGATGGAGACTTCAACCCATGGAGGGTAACGGTTGCGCGAGTCCATGGAGGGCTCCACCCACGAAGGGTCCACGAAGAAGCAACCTTGTCTATCCCATCATGGCCATCGCCCACGAAAGACTTGCCTCACTAGCGGTAGATCTTCACGAAGTAGGCGATCTCCTTGCCCTTACAAACTCCTTGGTTCAACTCCACAATCTTTGTCAGAGGCTCCCAAGTGAAACCTAGCCAATATAGGAGACACCACTCTCCAAGAAGTAACAAATGGTGTGTTGATGATGAACTCCTTGCTCTTGTGCTTCAAATGATAGTCTCCCCAACACTCAACTCTCTCTCACAGGATATGGATTTGGTGGAAAGAAGATTTGAGTGGAAAGCAACTTGGGGAAGGCTAGAGATCAAGATTCATATGGTGTGAATGGAATATCTTGGTCTCAACACATGAGTAGGTGGTTCTCTCTCAGAAAATGTGTATTGGAAATGTAAGTATGTTCTGATGACTCTCTCCATGAATGAAGAGTGGGTGGAGGGGTATATATAGCCTCCACACAAAATCTAACCGTTACACACAATTTACCAATCTCGGTGGGACCGAATTGAGAAACTCGGTCGGACCGATTTAGCAAACCTAGTGACCATTAGGGTTTTCGGTGGGACCGACTGGATCAACTCGGTGGGACCGATGTTCTAGGGTTAGGGTAAATCCAAAACTTGGTTTGACCGATTACTCAAACTCGGTGGGACCGATTTGGGTAATAAGTGAAAGAGAGAGTTGGCCAAGCAAACTCGGTGGGGCGGATTGCATAGCTCGATGGGACCGAAAATATTGCAATAGGCAACGGAGAGTTTGCAAGATCATCTCGGTGAGACCGAGATCCCATCGGTGAGACCAAACTAATTAGGGTTTCTGGCAATGGCTATGTCAACTGAACTCGGTGGGTCTGGATAGAAAGAATTGGTGGGGCCGAGTTTGACTTTTGGTTTAGGACATATTTGGAAGTGAGAAAGTGGTTGAGGGCTTTGGAGCATATCACTAAGCACTTTGAGCAAGCAAGCCATTGAGCAACACCTCATCCCTTCTTAATAGTATTGGCTTTCCTATAGACTCAATGTGATCTTGGATCACTAAAATAGAAAATGTGGAGTCTTGAGCTTGGAGCTTGAGTCAATCCTTTGTCATTAGCATTTTGAAGGGGTTGCACATCCTCTAGTCCATGCCACTTCATTGTTGAACTTATCTGAAACATACTAGGTAAAAGTGTTAGTCCAACAAGAGATATGTTGTCATTAATTACCAAAACCACCTAGGGAGCACTTGTGATTTCATAATCCAATTTAGCCTCCTTCCCTTGTTGGGGGGGGGGGCGACGAACCATATCTTGTGGGCTGGTTAGCCTCCCTCCTATGGACCATATGGCCCATATCTTTCCCCGGGGGGTTCCGGTATCCCCTCCGGTACTCTGGTAGGTACTGATACACTTCGGAACCCTTCCGGTGTACGAATACTACCTTCCAATATATCAATCTTTACCTCTCGACCATTTCGAGACTCCTCATCATGTTCGTGATCTCATCTCGGACTCCGAACAAACTTTGATCACCAAAACACATAACTCATAATTCAAATCGTCATCGAACGTTAAGCGTGCAGACCCTACGGGTTTGAGAACTATGTAGACATGACCGAGACACATCCTCTAGTACATAGCATTTTGAAGGGGTTCCACATCCTCTAGTCCATGCCACTTCATTGTTGAACTTATCTGTAACATACTAGGTAAAAGTGTTAGTCCAACAAGAGATATGTTGTCATTAATTACCAAAACCACCTAGGGAGCACTTGTGCTTTCAATCTCCCCCTTTTTGGTAATTTATGGCAACATACATCAAAGCTTTAGATAAGGATATAGATAATAGCAAGTAAAGCTTTGGAAAGACATGTAACAAGCATAGGCTCCCCCTACATGTATGCAAACATGTGAATATGGTATATATAAGCATGTGAGAGCATAACCATGACAGAGTAGCAATGTGTTACATGTATCTTGGCTATATGCATCAGAGCAAATGATGAAAATATGAGAAATGTACCTTCATGCCCATGAGTCCTTCTTGCAAACAGTATGTACATCAGCAAGAATTTCTCATACACACGACTATGATGCATATACTTACCTTGTGGTCTTGAGTTGGCCAGGATGGGATGAGCCTGCGTAAACAAGGTTAGATAACACAGATGCACCCACTAGCTAGAGCAAACGAAAGAAGCCACAAGAGTACCAAGACTGGGCTGACATGTAGAGTGAGTACAGAGTACCACGATAGATATTGACATGTCCCCAAAGAGAAGGATATGCAATGAATTTAAGAAATTTCTTTCCCTTGGAAGTCTTGCTCCCCCTGAATCTAGCATGGGATACTGGGAGAAGATAGGGAACAGAAAAACAGAGCTCAAAGAACAAATGAACAAAGCTAATGCAAATAAGCACATATGAACATGTCTTTCCCCCAAGAAGACATGTGGCATCTCTCCTCTTGAACATCGAAGAAGACATCTGACATCTCTCCTCTTGAACATCAAGCATCTGGGATCCTTGAAGATTACTCTTTCCTGGAGTATTCCCTCCCCTAGAGATCTCTCCCCCTAGAGATATGATTAAGCTTTGATGTGATCTCTCTCTCCCCCTTTGACATCAATTTCCAAGAAGGGTCTTCTGGAATTTGTTGTGAATGGGTTCGGTCCTTGAATCACAGTACAAAGCATTAAGGTAAATTTGATGCTTGCAGAGGACAAGATTCATTGAGTGGAGTTGGATCAAGAAAAAATAGGAATAAATGGCAAAATGTTTTTCCTGTAGTGAAATCGGTGTCACCAGGTTGTATGCTTCGGTTGCTCTGAAAATCTTCGGTTAGACCGGAAACATGAAACTGGTGGAACCGAGTTCATCACAGAGAAAAAAACACTTGTCACCTCAGCTCACTAGACAAATAAGATCTCACAAAGATTTGCAATGAATTTGATGTAGAAAATGCAGAACAAAAGCAAAGAAAATAAACTAAAATATCTAGATGAAGTTTTTTTTGAAAGGGGAAACAAATATGCATGAGACAAATGCAAGAGCACCGAAAAGAACACAAGGAAACTTCATCTAGAGATGGTCGGCGACAAAGTCACCTATGTTAGAGTACATTGACTTAGGAGTCAAGTGAGATCACTTGATCATAGGTCGTACTCATTGTTTAAGCTCAAAATGGGGTTACCATTTTTCGTTTAAGTACCTTGATGTATTCACATCTTGTTGAGTTGCTTTGACTCATGACTTGGAGTAAGCTACTCTAAGATGGAATAACATACCTTGGGTGGCGGTGTTGATCTTGATCATGTAGTTGAACTTGTGTGGGTTGCTCAAGGTTGATGTAGCCCATCAAGAGTTGGGAGCACCCTTTGGTTTTTGAGTTCATCTACCTACATGGGTTAGTTTTTGCAAGGAAGAGCACTTGTGCATCCAACATGACAATCATGGTACTCAACATGGAATTTGTCAAAGGATATGTTTGAGAGGTTTCGTGCTTCCTTGTCATCAGCCACCATTGTGTAGAGACTTGGTGATGTAGAGATTGCTCAAGATGTGAGTGAGTTGCAATCTCATAGAATTAGGTTCATCCATGTACCTACAAGGGTTAGATAACATGCAAGATGCAAATTTTCAAGACATAAGATAATCATCATAGGATAAATATCGAGTGATTAGTCGTAAGCTCAAGTCTTGCATGTATCCAATGGAGTTCCTACTCCAAGTTTGAAGCATCAATGATGTTCAATTCACCTCTTAACCTACAAAACACTTTCTCATCAAGTGGTTTAGTGAATATATCCGCTAATTGCTTATCAGTGCGAACATGCTTAAGGTTTATGTCACCCTTAGCAACGTGATCTCGAATGAAATGATGACGAACTTCAATATGCTTAGTTCGAGAGTGTTGCACGGGATTGTGAGGAATCTTGATAGCACTTTCATTGTCACAAAGTAATGGAACATGTTTCACATATATCCCATAATCTTTAAGAGTTTGGGTCATCCAGAGTAATTGAGCACAACATGAACCAGCGACAATGTATTCCGCTTCGGCGGTGGATAAGGATACCGAGTTTTGTTTCTTGGAAGACCAAGACACAAGAGATCTACCAAGGAATTGACAAGTACCCGAAGTGGACTTTCTATCAACCTTGTCACCGGCATAGTCCGAGTCGGAGTAGCCAACAAGATCAAAGGAAGCCCTCTTTGGATACCAAATGCCAAAATTTGGTGTATGTATTAGGTATCTCACTATCCTCTTCACGGCCTTAAGATGACATTCCTTAGGAGTGGCTTGATATCGTGCAGACATGCACACACTTAGCATGATATCGGGACGTGGAGCACATAGATATAACAATGAACCAATCATAGAGCGGTAAACCTTTTGATCAACCGGTTCACCATCTTTGGTCAAATCAAGTTGTCCACTAGTAGGCATGGGTGTAGTCATAACTTTGCATTCTTGCATATTGAACTTCTTGAATAAGTCCTTGGTGTACTTAGTTTGAGAGACAAAGGTGCCTTCCTTAGTTTTCTTGATTTGCAAACCAAGAAAGAATTTGAGTACACTCATCATAGACATCTCAAACTTCTCCGACATTAGCTTCCCAAACTTTTCACTAAAATGAGGGTTAGTTGATCCAAATATAATATCACTGGCATAAATTTGGCATACAAATAGTTCTCCATTAAACCTTTTAGTAAAAAGAGTAGAATCTATTTTTCCAATTTCAAATCCTTTTTCAATAAGGAACTTGGTCAAGCATTTATACCATGCTCTAGGAGCTTGTTTAAGACCATAAAGGGCTTTGTGAAGTTTGTAGAGATGATTAGGTTTCTTAGGATTGACAAAGCCGGGAGGCTGCTTAACATAAACTTCCTCCTCAATTTCACCGTTTAGAAAAGCACTTTTAATATCCATTTGGTGCAAAGTGATATCATGGTGATTAGCATAAGCAAGTACGATGCGAATGGACTCAAGTCTAGCAACGGGAGCATATGTCTCACCATAGTCCATACCTTCGACTTGTGTGTAGCCTTGGGCGACGAGACGTGCTTTGTTGCGAACCACTTGTCCATCTTCATCTTGCTTGTCGCGAAACACCCATTTGGTACCGATGATGTTGTGGTTGTTGTCGGGCTTCTCGACCAATGTCCACACGTGATTTCTCTCAAAGTTGTGTAGCTCTTCATGCATAGCGTTTATCCAGTCCGGATCCTCCAATGCTTCTTCATCCTTCATAGGTTCAATTCTAGATATGAATGAGTAATGTTCACAAAAATTAGCCAAACGAGTTTTAGAGCGAGTGATTCTCCCGGTTTGGATATCATTGTAGATTTTCTCCACGGGATGATCTTTAGCAATTCTTGCTCGAACTCGTGAAAGCTTTTGCTTGGGTCTTGGTTGAACATCTTCTTCATCTTGTTCTTCTTCTTGGCCTTCTTCATTGTTAGGGTTGTCGTTCTCTTGTCATGGTGGAGAAGGAGGTTGTTGACGTTCTTGGTGCACTTCCTCGTTTTCTTCATCTTGGTGCGTCCCACTCGTGGATGCTTCCGTATCAACTCTTGGTTCACCTTGTCGTGAGGTAGAAGCTTCCACTTGGACGGATGAGGTACTCTCCTTCACCTCCGTTGGACGAATCTTGCCAATAGACAAGTCTTGGATTGCTTCCGAGGATTCTTTGTCTCCTACATCAATTGGCAATTTCTCTACTTGCGAGCCGTTAGATTCATCAAACTTCACATCTACTGTTTCTTCAACCTTTCGGGTGAAATAGTTGTAGACACGGTATGTGTGAGAGTTTGAGCCATAACCAAGTAGGAAACCTTCATGAGACTTACGAGCAAATTTAGAACGACGATGCTTATCAAGAATGTAGCACTTTGAGCCGAATACTCGAAAGTATCCAACTTGGGGTTTGTTACCGGTGAGGAGCTTGTATGCCGTCTTGCAGAGTAGCTTGTGAAGATACAAGCGATTTGTTGCATGACAAGCTGTCTCAACCGCTTCCGCCCAAAAGTGTTTTGGCGTCTTGTACTCATCAAGAATCGTTCTTGCCATCTCGATAAGAGTCCGGTTCTTCCTCTCAACGACTCCATTTTGTTGAGGTGTGTACGTAGCCGAGAACTCATGTGTAATCCCTTCTTCGTCAAGAAAGGTGTCCACATTTGCGTTCTTGAACTCCATTCCGTTGTTGCTCTGAACCTTCTTGATCTTCACGTCAAATTGATTTTGGGCCTTCCTAGCAAAGTTTTTGAAGATCTTTTGGACCTGCGATTTGTCATCAAGAAAGAACACCCATGCAAATCTTGAAAAATCATCAACTATGACTAGACCAAATGACTTACCACCGAGACTCTTGTAGGAATTTGGACCAAATAGATCCATGTGAAGTAGCTCGAGTGGTCTTCTTGTGGTCATGATGTTCTTAGTGCGATGACTTCCTCCAACGTGTTTCCCTGCTTGACAAGCACTACAAAGTCTATCCTTGTCAAATATGACATCTTTAACGCCAAGGATATGATTTCCTTTAATGAGTTTGTCAAGGTTTCGCATGCCCACATGGCCTAGCCTTCTATGCCACAACCAACCTTTACAAGATTTAGCACTTAAGCAAGTTCTACGTTGAGCCTTTTTAGTGAAATCAACAATGTAAAGATCTCTTCTACGTATACCGGTTTTATGATTATCTCTACGAAACACATGGTAGTCTACTTCAGTAAATAGGACATTGAAACCGAAATCAGCAAGTCTAGATACTGAAAGTAAGTTGTAGCCAAGAGATTCAACGAGCATGACATTTTGTATGGAGCTATCATGTGAGATGTCCACCTTACCAAGGCTAACCACCTTACCCTTTGAGTTATCACCAAAGGTGACATATTTTCGAGGGCCGTCGTTTTCAGCAAGCTCACGGAACATATCTTCATCTCCGGTCATATGATCAGTACATCCACTATCAAGGACCCATTCCTTTCCTCCAGCCATGTAGCCGCGAAGATTTGCCATAAGACCAAAGTGTCTCATCGCATCATCGAGATCATAGTCACTATCATCATCCTCGTCATAGTACCATTTTCAACATCATTTTGTGATTGATCAATTCCTATAGAGGGTAATTCATTAGATAAATGATCATTTCTATAGTTATCTTTATGAATTCTAATAGCTCTGGAAATGATATTGCTAATGATTGCAACATCTCCTTTGGCACTCGTAAGATTTGTAAGCTCAAATAAGCAGTAACCAAATTTGGGATCATTGGCACTCATCTTAATCAAGGGAATAGACTTATGGAGGATTTCATCTAGATGTTTCAAGGAATAATTTGGAAAGAGTTCCTCAAGAAATTTCCATATGGTGTAGGCACACTTAAGAGTAGGCAAACATCCAATCAAGTTTCTAGGCAAGGCTCTAGTGATAAGATTAACAGTTCTAAGATTGTGAATCATGTCAATTGACACATCAAGGGTAGGATGCATGGGATTAACATGAGGTGCACAAGGGCTAGCAATGTACTTGCTCAAATGATATTCATTGCAAATCTCAAGCATTCCATTTTTTCACTCATGAAAATATTATCCATCAAGAATAGGCACTCTACGTCTAAGACTCCCCAAAGTAGACACATCCATCTTCCTCCAAAGGTGTTTAAACCAAGGCAATGGAGACCAAAGCTCTGATACCAATTGAAAGGATCGAGAAGAGGAGTCTAGAGGGGGGTGATTAGACACTAAGTACAAAAAATTGCAGTTTTTAACTTCTTTAAGTTGAAGTGGAGTTTTGGCACAAGTTTAACAAGCATAATACATATCAAGCAAGCATGCAAAGAGTATATGAGCAGCAGAAAGTAAAGCATGCAACTTGCAAGAATGTAAAGGGAAGGGTTTGGAGAATTCTAACGCAATTGGAGACACGGATGTTTTTGTCGTGGTTCTGATAGGTGGTGCTATCGTACATCCACGTTGATAGAGACTTCAACCCACGGAGGGTAACAGTTGTGCGAGTCCATGGAGGGCTCCACCCACGAAGGGTCCACGAAGAAGCAACCTTGTCTATCCCATCATGGCCATCGCCCACGAAGGACTTGCCTCACTAGCGGTAGATCTTCACGAAGTAGGCGATCTCCTTGCCCTTACAAACTCCTTGGTTCAACTCCACAATCTTTGTCGGAGGCTCCCAAGTGACACCTAGCCAATCTAGGAGACACCACTCTCCAAGAAGTAACAAATGGTGTGTTGATGGTGAACTCCTTGCTCTTGTGCTTCAAATGATAGTCTCCCCAACACTCAACTCTCTCTCACAGGATATGGATTTGGTGGAAAGAAGATTTGAGTGGAAAGCAACATGGGGAAGGCTGGAGATCAAGATTCATATGGTGTGAATGGAATATCTTGGTCTCAACAAATGAGTAGGTGGTTCTCTCTCAGAAAATGTGTATTGGAAGTGTAGGTATGTTCTGATGGCTCTCTCCACGAATGAAGAGTGGGTGGAGGGGTATATATAGCCTCCACACAAATCTAACCATTACACACAATTTACCAATCTCGGTGGGACCGAATTGAGAAACTCGGTCGGACCGATTTAGCAAACCTAGTGACCGTTAGAGTTTTCGGTGGGACCGACTGGATCAACTCGGTGGGACCGATGTGCTAGGGTTAGGGTAAATCCAAAGCTCAGTTTGACCGATTACTCAAACTCGGTGGGACCGATTTGGGTAATAAGTGAAACAGAGAGTTGGCCAAGCAAACTCGGTGGGGTTGATTGCATATCTCGGTGGGACCGAAAATATTGCAATAGGTAACAGAGAGTTTGCAAGCCCATCTCGGTGAGACCGAGATCCCATCGGTGAGACCGAACTGATTAGGGTTTCTGGCAGTGGCTATGTCAACTGAACTCGGTGGCTCCAGATAGAAAGAATCGGTGGGGCCGAGTTGGACTTTTGGTTTAGGACATATTTGGAAGTGAGAAAGTGGTTGAGGGCTTTGGAGCATATCACTAAGCACTTTGAGCAAGCAAGCCATTAAGCAACACCTCATCCCTTCTTAATAGTATTGGCTTTCCTATAGACTCAATGTGATCTTGGATCACTAAAATAGAAAATGTGGAGTCTTGAGCTTGGAGCTTGAGCCAATCCTTTGTCCTTAGCATTTTGAAGGGGTTCCACATCCTCTAGTCCATGGCACTTCATTGTTGAACTTATCTGAAACATACTAGGTAAAAGTGTTAGTCCAACAAGAGATATGTTATCATTAATTACCAAAACCACCTAGGGAGCACTTGTGCTTTCATAATCCAATTCGGCCTCCTCCCTTGTTGGGGGGGGGGGCGAACCAGCTCTTGTGGGCTGGTTAGCCTCCCTCCTATGGCCCATATGGCCCATATCTTTCGTCGGGGGGTTCTGGTAACCCCTCCGGTACTCCCGTAGGTACTCGATACACTTCGGAACCCTTCCGGTGTACGAATACTACCTTCCAATATATCAATATTTACCTCTCGACCATTTAGAGACTCCTCATCATGTCCGTGATCTCATCCCGGACTCCGAACAAACTTCGATCTCCAAAACACATAACTCATAATTCAAATCGTCATCGAACGTTAAGCGTGCGGACCCTACGGGTTCGAGAACTATGTAGACATGACCGAGACACATCTCCGGTCAATAACCAATAGCGGAACCTGGATGCTCATATTGGCTCCTACATATTCTACAAATATCTTTATCGATCAAATCGCATAACAACATACGTCATTCCCTTTGTCATCAGTATGATACTTGCCCAAGATTCAATCGCCGGTATCTCCATACCTAGTTCAATCTCGTTATCGGCAAGTCTCTTTACTCGTTCCATAATGCATCATCCCGCACCTTACTCATTAGTCACATTGCTTGCAAGGCTTATTATGATGTGCATTACCGAGAGGGTACAAAGATACCTCTCCGATACTCGGAGTGACAAATCCTAATCTCGATCTATGCCAACCCAACAAACACCTTCGGAGACACCTGTAGAGCATCTGTATAATCACCAAGTTACGTTGTGTCGTTTGATACCACACAAGGTGTTCCTCCGGTATTCGGGAGTTGCATAATCTCATAGTCAAAGGAATATGTATAAGTCATGAAGAAAGCAATAGCAATAAAACTTAACAATCATTATGCTAAGCTAACAGATGGGTCTTGTCCATCACATCATTCTCTAATGATGTGATCCCGTTCATCAAATGACAAGACATGTCTATGGTTAGCAAACTTAACCATCTTTGATTAACGAGCTAGTCAAGTAGAGGCATACTAGGGTCACTCTGTTTTGTCTATGTATTCACACATGTATCAAGTTTTCGGTTAATACAATTCTAGCATGAATAATAAACATTTATCATGATATAAGTAAATATAAACAACAACTTTATTATTGCCTCTAGGGCATATTTCCTTCACGGTTAGTGCCCGGGGGGGGGAGACCTACCCCGTGCCTTCCATAGTCTCCTCTGAGTCTGACTCCTCCTCCTCACCGGACTCGCCGGAAGTCGCCACCGCCAGGGAGCCCGGAGAACCGGTGGGTGCCGGTAGTACGAGCCCGCTCTCGTTGAAGACCTGCATAGCTGCGGCGATCTTCGCCCCATCTGGGCGACGGTACAGTAGCAGATGAGTGTCCGGCAGGCAACCCTGGTCCTTGCCGACCAGCAGGCGCAGGACCTTGTTCAACTCCTCCTCGGGCAGATCGTTCGGCTGCAGGCGAAGCATGCCGCCCTCGCCCGAGAGCTCCCACAAGGGGCGCGAGCAAGCTTGGAACAGAGCCAGGCGCTGCGTCAGGAACTCCTTCACAATCATGGCCCCCGTCAGCTTCTCCGCCTTCGGGTCATCAGGCTTCAGGTCGGCCATCATCCTCTCCACCATCTGCTCAGCCCGGGGGTCGGTGAGCTTCGTGCTGTTCCATCCCTCATGGGGCGCAGGCATCCCAGTCGGCAGCGCCAGCCGAGGGTGGGAGCACTTGGCGTCCATAATGATCCACTTGTTCTTGAAGTCCTCCACCTTCTTCCCGGCTCATGATATCAAGTTGGTTCTGTTGGCCGCGACGAAGTTGGCGCACCCCGAGCACTGGCCCTCTTTGAGCCGGAGGTAGAAGAAATGGCGGAGCAATGCCACGGATGACATCACCCCCACGAACGCCTCGCAGTAGAAGGCAAAGATTGACAGGAGGAGGACGGAGTTGGGATGAAGATGGAGGGCATGAAGATTGTAGTGGCGAAGGACGGCATAGAAGAAGCTGGAGAAAGGGGGGACCAACCCCGCGAAGATACTATGCAAGAAGGGATAGAAGGTACCACCCGAAGCTCCCGGCTTGGCGGAGCCGGCCCGAAGCACTGTCTCTCCTTCCTCATTGCTGTCGCCCGCTGTCACCAGGAGCGCGGCGGCAAAGTTCTTCTCCGAGACCGTGGACGCGCTCAGGGAAGGCTCGAACCAGGAGCGCGTATCCTTGGCCTTGTAGGTGGCCATCAGCTGCAAGCTTGGGGGAGAGTTCGGCAGATCTGGGGCTCTCTGGGAAAGGATGAGAAGGGGATCTGGAGCAAGACAAAAGGGAAAGGCAATGAAAGTTGTGTAGGAGGCGCCAGCCTTTTTGACAGCCAGGGACAATCGCCGAGGCAGCATGGGGAAGCGGAGGCGCCCACGTTCCATCAATCGCCACGCGTCGACCAAGGCCGCAGGCGGTTGGGGCATGCGGCGCTCCGCCCTTGCCCCTTGGCTTTGCCTCGAAGCCAAGCTCGAGCACGCCTTGGGCCGGGGGGCTACTATCGGTGTCCTAGGAACGGGGGTACCTAGACTTGCCTGCCTGCATTCCACGGCGTGGCTCCACCAGCGGCCTGGTACGGCCCAGTTTTAGCAGCAACAACACAAGACCCTCGCGAGGGGCCAAGCCTCGCGAGGCGGACGACACCAAGACCTCCCTAGGGGGCGGCCTCACTAGACTGGCTCCCAAGGAGCAGAGATATCAAGGCAAGGTGCACCTCGCGAGGTTCACATGACATGAGCCGTCACGACCAAGGCTAGGCGGGCGCCAGCGGGTGCATTGTACCTGTTTCCCCTTTGGTGCTAAGGGGGCAAGTGCAGGCATGAAGTCTTGAGGAATCAAGCAAAGGTTTCCATATTGGTGAAATAAGACCAAGACCGCTAGGACGACAGGACAGAGGTCATCGCGGAGCCCACGACAGTGTCACCACCAGAGCCTTTTGCACGCGAAGACTACTATCGTCAGGATAACTTGTACTAGTTGTCTCCCTTCAAAATTGGTCGTTGTGGGATCCCTTCCTGCCTACATTTGGGAAGAGGACCAAGGCCATTATAAATAGGACTTAGCCACCACCGTAGCGAGGCATCTAGAGCGAGAGAAGGATCAGATCCACTCCATCCTGACCACCTCACCAACTCATCGAGCACAAGAACACCTCACCTCCTATGTTGTTCATCCACTGTACTAGTTCATCCTCAGACCCTCAAGGTAAATCCCCCACAAAGCTGGAGTAGGGTATTACACCGCAAGGTGGCCCGAACCAGGATAAACTGATGTGTCTCTTGTCCCTTGGGTTCGTCGAGCTAGGCCGTGGAATCGTTGGGCTGGCAGGTCCGGGAGAAGGAGTTCTTCGTACGCACCACAGTGTTCGAACCTCTCAAGGGTCTGCAGAACCCTGAATCTGACAACACTAGCGGGCGTTGGTCAAATGGAGCGAGAAGAAATGGCGGAACAAGGCCACGGAGGGAACAATGCCCACCGTGGCCTCACAAACGAAGGCGAATACGGCAAGGAGAAGAATGGATTGGGGATCCAAGTGCAGCGCGTGGACTTGGTAATGCGAGATTATGGCGTTGAAGAAATTAGAAAAGGGGGGAATCAAGCCTGCCAAGAGGGCATGGAGATGAATGGGGATCTCAGTGGCCTCCATGTTGACCATGGCGCGGGAACTAGGCTAGGCCACCATCATGTTCCACTCATTGGAACTAGCGGCGAGAGCCGGCGGACCTTGTCCAACATCTCCTGGTTAACCACCGTCGATCGCTCGAGGGCAGGCTTGAAGGTCGGCGGAGATTTGGCCGGAGCGCAGCTCTTCACTTTCTTCTTCTTTGCCAGCTTTGGCGCCATGACGACAGGGGGAGAGCTAAGAAGATGGAGGGGCCAAGGAACCTCATGGCAAGCAATGAAGATGGAGTTGAGCCGATGGCGGCGGCCACTAAGCTGGGCGGATATCAAGGTTGCGTGGGGAAGTGGGGGCGCCCATGTCCCGTCAATCGCCACGCGTCAAGGCCGCAGACTATTGGGGCCCGCAGCGCTCCGCACTTGCCCTTTCACTTCGCATCGAAGCTAAGCCTGAGCGCTCCTTGGGCCCGGGGGCTACTATCGGTGTCCTGGGAACGGGGGTACCCAGACTTGCCTGCCTGTGGCCGATGGTGTGGCTCCATCAGTGGTCTGGCATGGCCCAGTTTCAGCAGCGACAACACAAGACCCTTGTGGGGGACCAAGCCTCGTGGGGCGGATGACACCAAGACCTCCCTAGGGGGCAGCCTCACTAGGCTGGCTCCTGAGGAGCGGAGATATCAAGGCAAGGTGCACCTCATGAGGATTACATGACGTGAGCAATGATGACCAAGGCCAGGCAGGCACGAGCGGGTGATACGTCTCCATCGTATCTACTTTTCCAAACACTTTTGCCCTTGTTTTGGACTCTAACTTGCATGATTTGAATGGAACTAACCCGGATTGACGTTGTTTTCAATAGAATTTCCATGGTGTTATTTTTGTGCAGAAATAAAAGTTCTTGGAATGACCTGAAAATTGATGAAGAATATTTTTAGAATATGTAAAAAATACTGGCGAAAGAATCAAGGCCAGGGGGCCCACACCCTGTCCACGAGGGTGGGGGCGCGCCTACCCCCCCTGGGCGCGCCCCCTGCCTCGTGGGCCCCCTAGTGCTCCACCGACCTCAACTCCAACTCCATATATTCATGTTCGGGGAGAAAAAATCACAGAGAAGGATTCATCGCGTTTTACGATACGGAGCCGCCGCCAAGCCCTAATCTCTCTCGGGAGGGCTGATCTGGAGTCCATTCGGGGCTCCAGAGAGGGGAATCCGTCGCCATCGTCATCATCAACCTTCCTCCATCACCAATTTCATGATGCTCACCGCCGCGCGTTAGTAATTCCATCATAGGCTTGCTGGACGGTGATGGGTTGGATGAGATTTATCATGTAATCGAGTTAGTTTTCTTAGGGTTTGATCCCTAGTATCCATTATGTTCTGAGATTGATGTTGCTATGACTTTGCTATGCTTAATGCTTGTCACTAGGGCCCGAGTGCCATGATTTCAGATCTGAACCTATTATGTTTTCATGAATATATGTAAGTTCTTGATCCTATCTTGCAAGTCTATAGTCACCTATTATGTGTTATGATCCGTTAACCCCGAAGTGACAATAATCGGGATACTTATTGGTGATGACCGTAGTTTGAGGAGTTCATGTATTCACTAAGTGTTAATGCTTTGGTCTGGTACTCTATTAAAAGGAGGCCTTAATATCCCTTAGTTTCCAATAGGACCCCGCTGCCACGGGAGGGTAGGACAAAAGATGTCATGCAAGTTCTTTTCCATAAGCTTGTATGACTATATTCAGAATACATGCCTACATTATATTGATGAACTGGAGCTAGTTCTGTGTCACCCTGTGTTATAACTATTGCATGAGGAAACGCATCCGACATAATTATCCATCACTGATCCATTGCCTACGAGCTTTTCACATATTGTTCTTAGCCTATCTACTTTTCTGTTGCTACTATTATAACACTATAAAATGAAAATTATTACTTTTGCTACCATTACCGCTACTATCATATTACTTTGCTACTAAATACTTTGCTGCAGATATTAAGTTTCCATGTGTGGTTGAATTGACAACTCAACTGCTAATACTTGAGAATATTCTTTGGCTCCCCTTGTGTCGAATCAATAAATTTGGGTTGAATACTCTACCCTCTAAAACTGTTGCAATCCACTATACTTGTGGGTTATCAAGACTATTGTATGGCGCCGTTGCCGGGGAGCATAGCTCTATTCTTTGAGTCACTTGGGATTTATATCTGCGGATCACTATGAAGAACTTGAAAGATAAAAGAACCAAGATTTTCCCTCGACTACGAGGGGAGGTAAGGAACTGCCATCTAGCTCTGCACTAGATTCACCTTCTATTTTGAGTAAACTTGCGACACCTACTCCTGCTATTCATTCTGATATGTCGCATGTTATTGATGATGCCACTTCTACTTTGCATGATACTTATGATGAAACTACTTCGATGCTTGATAATACTATGCCACTAGGTGAATTGCTTGATGAACAACTTGCTAGGGTTAGAGAGAATGAAATTATTGAAACAGATAATATTAATGAAAATGATGATGAAGATTCTCCCCCTAGATATGAATTGCCTATTGTGCTTGATAGTTATGTTATGGATGAAGAAACTGCTAGAGACTTCTTAGCTTGCAATGATAGATCCGATCTTAAGAAATTATTAGGTAAGCTTAAAGAGAAGTCTTTGAATGCTGGAATGAAATATAACCCTGCTTTTGCTACTTCACCTATCTTTATTTCCGATAAGGATTATGATTTCTCTGTCGATCCTGAGTTAATTATTTTGGTTGAATCTGATCCTTTCTATGGCTATGAATCTGAAACTTTTGTGGCGCATCTTACTAAACTAAATGATATAGCCACCCTGTTTACTCATGATGAGAAAACTCACTATTACTTTATCCCTAAGTTGTTTCCGTTCACATTAAAGGGTGATGCTAAAACATGGTATAATTCTCTTGATCCTGGTTGTGTGCATAGTCCCCAGGATATGATTTATTACTTCTCCTCTAAATATTTCCCTGCTCATAAGAAACAAGCTGCCTTAAGGGAAATATATAATTTTGTGTAAATTGAAGAAGAGAGTCTCCCACAAGCTTGGGGGAGGCTTCTCCGATTACTTAATGCTTTGCCTGATCATCCTCTCAAGAACAATGAAATACTTGATATCTTTTATAATGGACTAACCGAAGCTTCTAGAGACCACCTGGATAGTTGTGCTGGTTGTGTTTTCAGGGAAAGACCTGTTGATCAAGCTGAATTGCTATTGAATAATATGTTGAGTAATGAAAATGATTGGACACTTCCTGAACCAACTCCTAAGCCAACTTCGAAGAAAAGGGGTATTCTATTTCTCAGTCCTGAAGATATGCAAGAGGCAAATAAATCTATGAAAGAAAAGGGTATTAAAGCTAAAGATGTTAAGAATTTACCACCTATAGAAGAAATACATGGTCTTGATAACCCGACACAGGTAGTGAAGGTAAATTCTCTCTATAGATTTGATGAAGGTGATATTCCTCGTAATAAGTCTGCTAGCCAATGCTTAGATGAGTTTGATAATTTTATTGTTAAACAAGAAAACTTCAATGCTTATGTTGGTAGACAATTCAAACGCAATGCTGATATGCTTGACCACTTGAGTGATTACATTTCTAGAGTTAAAGGTGAACTTAAACTTATTAGTAAACATGCTTCTATGGTTACCACTCAAGTAGAACAAGTACTTAAGGCTCAGAATGATTTGCTCAATGAATTGAATAATAAGAAAAATGATAATGATGTTAGAGTTATGACTAGAGGGGATAAAATGACTTAGGAACCTTTGTATCCTGAGGGCCATCCTAAAAGAATTGAGCAAGATTCTCAGAGAACTAATGTTGATGCACCTAGTTCTTCTAAGAAGAAGAAGAAGAAGAAGAAGAAGAAGAAAAATGATAGGAATTTACATGGTTCTAGTGAACCTGTTGTTGACACACCTGAGAATCCCAATGCTATTTCTATTTCTAATACTGAAACACAATCTGGTAATGAACATGAACCTAGTGATAATTTTAATGATGATGTTCATGTTGATGCTCAACCTAGCAATGATAATGATGTAGAGATTGAACCTGCTATTGATCTTGATAACCCACAATCAAAGAATCAATGTTATGATAAGAGGGACTTTGTTGCTAGGAAGCACGGTAAAGAAAGAGAACCATGGGTTCAGAAACCCATGCCTTTTCCTCCTAAACCATCCAAGAAAAAGGATGATGAGGATTTTGAGCGCTTTACTGAAATGATTAGACCTATCTTTTTGCGTATGCGTTTGACTGATATGCTTAAAATGAATCCTTATGCTAAGTACATGAAAGATATTGTTACTAATAAAATAAAGATACCGGAAGCTGAAATTTCCACCATGCTTGCTAATTACACTTTTAAGGGTGGAATACCAAAGAAACTTGGAGATCTAGGAGTACCAACTATACCATTCTCCATTAAAAGAAACTATGTTAAAACTGCTTTATGTGATCTTGGAGCTGGTGTTAGTGTTATGCCTCTCTCTTTATATCGTAGACTTGATTTGAATAAGTTGAAACCTACTGAAATATCTTTGCAAATGGTTGATAAATCAACTGCTATACCTGTCGGTATTTGTGAGGGTGTGCTTGTTGTGGTTGCAAACGTTACTATTTTAACAGACTTTGTTATTCTTGATATTCTCGAGGACGATAGTATGTCGATTATCCTTGGTAGACCCTTTTTGAATACTGCAGGGGCTGTTATTGATTGCAACAAAGGCAATGTCACTTTTCATGTTAATGGTAATGAGCATATGGTACACTTTCCGAGGAAACAACCTCAAGTCCACAATATCAATTCTATTGGAAAAATTTCAACGATTACTATTGCAGGTTTTGAATTTCCTCTTCCTACTGCCAAGAAGAAATATGATATTCTTATTGTTGTGGATGTGCATATCCCTGTTGAGGTAACCTATTGTTATTCGAAATTTCCTCAGTTTCATGCAATTCGGAATGAGTTTGTTAACAAGACTTGATCAACCTTGTTAGTGGATTCCTTTTGATGAGCATGAGATGGATGAAGTTAGACAACACAACCTTCTGTACCCTCTTTTTACTTTCTGTTATTCAGTTTAAATAAAGCAAAAATATTATTTTCTGTCTGTTTTCTGAATTATCCTTGCAATAAAAAATACCCCGAAAATAAAAGTTCTCCAAATGCCCTGAAAATTTAATATGATTTTTCCAGAATATTTAAGAATTATTGGCACTGAGAACACACCAGGGGGACCCACCATGTGCCCGCGAGGGTGGAGGGCGCGCCCACGCCCTGGGCGCCCCGTGCCTCATGGACCCCATGTGGGTCCCCTCCACTTATTCTTGCACCCACACACTTTGTTTTCCTCCAGAAAAAATCATCCACCAGCTCAAACCCGTGTTGTAGTTCATCTTGCTGCCATTTTCGATCTCCTTGCTCAAAGATCCATTCACAAAACTGCTTTGGGAGATTTTTCTTCGGTATGTGACTCCTCCAATGGTCCAATTAGTTTTTGTTCTAGTGCTTTATTTATTGCAAATTTTTGCTGCTTAGGTGACCCTTTTCTTGAGCTTGAATGTCAAATTTATGTGGTCAAAAGTAGTTTTAATGCATGATATAGCCTCTAGGCACTTGTAGGAGTAGTTGCTATCAATTTTGTTGAGTTTGGTTCACTTTTATTTTAAGTTACTAAAAATTTCAGAAATTTTCAGAAAAAGATGAAGAGATTTTTGAGGGGCTCATCGATCCGAAGCCCGAAGGATAAGCAAAGTGAAGAGAATAAGAAGCCCAAGTATAATCTCCCTCATGCTGCGGAGGTTCGGCCGCGTGAATGGCCTTGTGATGAGTTCTTGAGAGAAGTCGGGATTTATGAAGATTTTTATTATTTGGCTGAGAATGTAGGCGTCACTGACTTCCTCCACGACCAGCGCGAACAGTATCTCTTACTTACCAATATTTTTGTGCAAAATTTTCATTTCCATGCTAGGAGATCGCCACCTTCGGTGGAATTTTATTTATATGATGAGCATAAGGAGATGTCACTTTATGATTTTTGCCGGGTTTATAGGATACCCTTTGAGGGCAGCATAGAGGAACCACATCGTAATGATGTGGAGCGATTTATTGATATGATTGCTGTAGGGGAAACAAGGAAAGTTTCCGATGCAAGAATCACGAGCATACATTTTCCTGTTCTACGTTACTTTGCAATATTTGCTAGTAAATGCTTAATTGGTCACGGGAACTGTGGAAATCTTAGTGCCCCTGATATTGTTATTTTGCGCCATGCTTTGTTTCATGATACCACTTTTAGTTTCGGCGCTATTGTTGCTAAACGGTTAAATCTGAACCGTACAAAGGGTCCCGTCTTGGGAGGCATCTTCGCCTCGCGCCTTGCTGCACACTTTAACATACCTATTATGCATTATGAGAAAGAGGAAAAGTTGTTGCCTCATATTTTTCTAGATTATAAGAGTATGGTAGCACTTGATTTTATTGTTAAGAATAAGAAGAAGCTGCTTAACTATAGAATAATATTTGATAAGAATTACTTTCAGACTATTACCTTGCCTGCTCCCTCCTAGTTCAACATATTTTCAGGCACGTACCTCGTTTTGTTGGAGGCCGTTCAGGCATACCAGAGCCTGACATCAGCTCCAGAGCCGGAGCCACTATCTGATCCCCACTGTCAGTCTGTTTATCAATGGGATCTGGAGGAGATCTCCAACCAGTGGCAACCCGAGGACCCTCCTCAGTACACCCGAGAGGGCAGCTTTGATCCATGGCCATAGAGCAACTTAGGCGAAAAGCCTAAGCTTGGGGGAGTACATATCTCTCACCGACATTACATTCATGTTCACACACTCATGCCAGTTGTCGGTGCTCATACTTTTTCGTTGTATCACCCATGCTAGTTTATTTTCTGTTTTAAGCTTTCTTCTTGTGTGTTTGAGAACCCTTAAGAAAAACAAAAAAAATAGTTGTAGCTTTTAGCTAGTTTACTTTCCATGCTTGTAGTAGTAATAATTAAAAGAAAACCCAAAAAGATTACTCGTTCTTCTTTTGCTTGTTGGGAGCTTTCCCGTGTAAATAGTTTTATTTCCTTTCTTTTCTTTGGGGGTTGAGAGGAGAAGACGACGATGAAAATGTTGAGTGGCTCCCATATGCATTATTGTTGATATAACAAAGAGCCCATATTACCTTGTCTTCTCTCTTGAATTGAATGCTTGCAGATTCCAGCTTAGTCCAATGCACGTGCACTATTATTATTATCCACACTATTCGTTTGTGCAAGTGAAAGGCAATAATAATGATATATGATGAACTGAGTGAGATGAGAGAAGCTGATATGAACTCGACCTCTCTTGTTTTTATAAATATGATTAGTTCATCATTCCTGTTTCAGCCTATTATGAATGAAACATGTTTGCAATGACAATTAGAGATTATAGTTGCTCATGCCATGCTTAATTTGCTAGGAGTTTATAATGGTTTACTTTGCGTGCCAACATGCTATTAAAATGGTTGTGATGTGGTATGATAGGGTGGTATCCTCCTTCGAACGATTCGAGTGGCTTTACTTGGCACATGTTCACACATGTAGTTGAAACAAAATCAACATAGCCTCCACGATATTTATGTTCATGGTGAATTATATCCTACTCATGCTTGCATTCAGTGTTGACTAATTTTAATGCATGTTCATGGCTGTTGTCGCTCTCTAGCTGGCCGCTTCCCAGTCTCTTTCTAGCCTTCACTTGTACTAAGTGGGAATACTGCTTGTGCATCCAACTCCATAAACCCCAAAAGTTATTCCATATGAGTCCACCATACCTTCCTGTATGCGGTATCTACCTGCTGTTCCAAGTAAATTTGTATGTGCCAAACTCTAAACCTTCAAATAAAAATTATGTTTTGTATGCTCGAATAGCTCATGTATCAACTAGGGCTGTCTGTATCTTCCATGCTAGGCGGGTTATTCTCAAGAGGAGTGGACTCCGCTTCTTACTCACAAGAAAATGGGTGGTCACCGGGATGCCCAGTCCCATGCATAAATCGAATCAAAATAATTGCAAATAAAACTCCCCCAGGATTGTCGTTAGTTGGAGGCACCTGTTGTTTAGGGCAAGCCATGGATTCATGCTTGTTGGTGGTGGACGAGTATAAACTTTACCATTCTGCTTGGGAACCGCCTATGATGTGTGTAGCATGGAAGATATCAAGATCTCTTGGTTGTTATGTTGACAATCAACCGCCTATTTCAAAACCGAGCTCTGGCACCTCTACAAATCCCTGCTTCCCTATGCGAAGGGCCTATCTATTTACTTTTATGTTGAGTCATCATACTCTTATTAAAAAGCACCAGTTGGAGAGCACCGCTATCATTTGCGTGTATTATTATTAGTTTACATTGAGTATGACTTGACTAGATCTCCTTTACCATGCATTACAATTTCTAGTCAGCCCTTGATCTTCAGGGGTGCTCTGCATTTATGTTTTGCGGTCTTAGAAAGGGCAAGCGAGATACCATCTTGTTATATTATATTATGATTGTTTTGAGAAAGTGTTGTCATCCGAGATTTATTATTATTGCTTGCTAGTTGATTATGTCATTGATATGAGTAAACATGAGACCTAAATGTTATTGTGAATATGGTTAGTTCATAATCTTTGTTGAAAACTTGTATGCTGGCTTTACATATTTACAACAACAAGAGCAAACAGAGTTTGTAAAAGTTTTTCTTTATCACTTTCAGTTTATCAACTGAATTGCTTTAGAACAAGCAATGGTTTAATCTTAGGGGAGTTGATACGTTTCCATCGTATCTACTTTTCGAAACACTTTTGCCCTTGTTTTGGACTCTAACTTGCATGATTTGAATGGAACTAACCCGGACTGACGCTGTTTCCGCAGAATTGCCATGGTGTTATTTTTGTGTAGAAATAAAAGTTCTGGAATGACCTGAAAATCAACGGAGAATATTTTTGGAATATATGAAAAATACTGACGAAAGAATCAAGGCCAGGGGGCCCACACCCTGTCCACGAGGGTTGGGGCGCGCCTACCCCCTGGGCGCGCCCCCGACCTCGTGGGTCCCCTGGTGCTCCACCGACCTCAACTCCAACACCATATATTCACGTTCGGGGAGAAAAAAATCATAGAGAACGATTCATCATGTTTTATGATACGGAGCTGCCGCCAAGCCCTAATCTCTCTCGGGAGGGCTGATCTAGAGTCCGTTCGAGGCACCGAAGAGGGGAATCCGTGCCATCGTCATCATCATCAACCTTCCTCCATCACCAATTTCATGATGCTCACCGCCGTGCGTTAGTAATTCCATCGTAGGCTTGCTGGACGGTGATGGGTTGGATGATATTTATCATGTAATCGAGTTAGTTTTGTTAGGGTTTGATCCCTAGTATCCATTATGTTCTGAGATTGATGTTACTATGACTTTGCTATGCTTAATGCTTGTCACTAGGGGCCGAGTGCCATGATTTCAGGTCTGAACCTATTATGTTTTCATGAATATATGTGATTTCTTGATCCTATCTTGCAAGTCTATAGTCACCTATTATGTGTTATGATCTTTTAACCCCGAAGTGACAATAATCGGGATACTTACCAGTGATGACCGTAGTTTGAGGAGTTCATGTATTCACTAAGTGTTAATGCTTTGGTCTGGTACTCTATTAAAAGGAGGCCATAATATCCTTAGTTTCCAATAGGACCCCGCTGCCACGGGAGGGTAGGACAAAAGATGTCATGCAAGTTCTTTTCCATAAGCACGTATGGCTATATTCGGATTACATGCCTACATTACATTGATGAACTGGAGCTAGTTCTGTGTCACCCTATGTTATAACTATTGCATGAGGAATCGCATCCGACATAATTATCCATCAGTAATCCATTGCCTACGAGCTTTTCACATATTGTTCTTCGCTTATTTACTTTTCTGCTGCTACTGTTATAATCACTATAAAACCAAAACTATTACTTTTGCTACCATTACCGCTACTATCATATTACTTTGCTACTAAATACTTTGCTGCAGATATTAAGTTTCCAGGTGTAGTTGAATTGATAACTCAGCTGCTAATACTTGAGAATATTCTTTGGCTCCCCTTGTGTCGAATCAATAAATTTGGGTTGAATTAACTACCCTCAAAAATTGTTGTGATCCCCTATACTTGTGGGTTATCAGCGGGCGCAGCGTACGAGTTTCCCCTTTGGTGCCAAGGGGGCAAGCATAGGTGCGAAGTCCCGAGGAATCAAGAAAAGGTTTCCATATTGGTGCAACAAGACCAAGACCGCCAGGACGACAGGACGGAGGTCATCCTGGAGCCCACTACAGCGTCACCGCCAGAGCCTTTCGCAGGCGAAGACTACTTTTGTCAGGATAACTTGTACTAGTTATCTCCCTTTGAATTTGGCCAATGTGGGATCCCTTCCCACCTATATTTGGGAAGAGGACCGAGGCCACTATAAATAGGACTTAGCCACCACCTTAGCCACCATGGAGACCAAGGATCAGATCCACTCCACCCTGACCACCTCACCAGCTCATCAAGCACAAGAACACCTCATCTCCTGAGGCTGTTCAACCACTGTACTAGTTCATCCAAAGCCCCTCCAGGCAATGCACCACAAAGCTGGAGTAGGGTATTACACCACAAGGTGGCCCGAACTAGGATAAACTGTTGTGTCTCTTGTCCCTTGGGTTCATCGAGCTATGTTGTGGAATTGTTGGGCCGGCAAGTTGGGAAGAAGGAGCTCTTCGTACGCACCCCAGTGTTTGAACATCTCAAGGGTCTGCGGAGCCCTGAATCCGACAACCACCATGCGCCTGGCCCCTGGGGCGCACCTTGGTGTCTTGTGGGCACTGTGGGCCCCCGTTTGTGATGATTCCAACTCCCAAAAATCACATATATTCCTAAATAAGTCTCCGTAAAATTATATTGTATTTGGACTTCGTTTGATATGTATTTTCCGCGAAAAAAACGTGCAACAAACAGGAACTGGCACTGGGCACTGGATCAATAGGTTAGTCCAAATAATTCATATAAAATGTTGCCAAAAGTATGTGAAAGTTGTATAATATTGGCATGAAACAATCAAAAATTATAGATACGACGGAGACGTATCACCTATCTCTACGATATTTACATTAAGGTGACAATCTCGTGGCTCCAGCCATCATGCCATGACGCGTAGGCCACTTAACATTACAATATATAACCATCTCATACATAAACTCATTATCATGATGAAGGCTATACCACATCATATGCAAACCCTGTAAAACCAAGTTAGACGTCCTCTAATCGGTTTGGCAAATTTTAATTACATGGCTTCTAGGGTTTCCAGATGAACCTAGCTACCTGCGTGCACACCATAAAGTAATAATCCTTGTTGCTAGATTAACTTTCGGGATGTGTGAAAGAAGATACTTAATTAAAAGTCTCATTCCCCCAGACTAAGCTCCGTCTAATACCGTGACCCCTAGAAGAACACCCAACTTCATGGCCCTCTTGTGTACGCGATGGTTCACTATTCTTGACTATAGTGAACCCAAGGAACTGTTAGCAAATCGTCGACATCCAAAGCCGAGCGATTGTCAGAACCTTGTGAAAAGCGACACCTTATCGTCAATGAACTAAATTGAAGCAACACTCGAGGGGAAGCATCTTAAGAACATCACCCTCATAGTGACATGGATATAGATCAAAACATGCATCTACTCATAGAACCGCTCATGATGCCACTGTTGTGAAACATAGTAGAAAATAAAAAATTACCCTACGAACACCCAGGAACAATATGAAGATGCATATCGGGTTTGGATCAATGATCGTTACTAACTCCGGAGTGCGGCGAAAGTGGACGAGTCAGTGTAGATCATACTTGGAGTCCCTCGAACTTCGATGATGATCCCGTGAACCGCCCTCTAACGATACCTCGAACGAAAGACCGAAAGCACGACCTCTCTACTTGGTTGCAAGCATACGGTCTTCATGATCCGATGGCGCTTCACCGTCTAGTGCTAATCATCGCTAGAGAATTAGTAGGAGGAGATTACAACAACATGGGGATTATAATTATGAGAACTAGACGTGGCTAGGGCTAGCTCTAATTAGTAATCTAGGACTAACTAGAACTAGAACTAGATCAACTAGAGGAGGCTCCAAAACTTGTGTCAACATAGGGTGGAAATCCTCTAGTATATATAGGTTGGAGGAGGAGGAGAGGGCAGCCACCAAGAGGGAGTCTCCTTGTCCAATCCCCCCCCCCCCCCCCCCCGCACACACACAGAAGGAAAGGGGGCGCCTTCCTACTTGGGCCCTTGTGGCTCAATTCCTTCTCCACCTCTTGGCCTTATTAGGCCATCGAAATTAAATTAAATATATTTTGTTCTAAACATTTCATAGCATTATATATATATAATTTAACATCCCAAGAAACATTTTCCACCTATATATTAATTGGTAATACCCGATATTCACCGAAACCCTTCCGGTGACCCCGAAACGCTTCCGGAACCTCTCGGAACTATTTTGGATATTAATGAAACAATTCCAAAAATATATTCTCATTACTCCCGTACCACTAAAACTTATAATATTGTAATTACCTTAAGCTTGTGACCCAATAGGTTCGGTAAATCATAGACATGAACGAAACCCCTTCGTTCAATGACCGATAGCGGAACCGTCGACATCCATATCGGACCCTATGATTACACGAATGATATTCTAGTGAACCTTTTGTTACCATGTGATGTTCCCTTTGCTTCGCGATACTTTACAAAACCCGATGTGCATCATTATCCTCTTGAGTCATCGCCATGCTCACTATACCATTGCTCTCATTACCGGTTTTGTTCTTCTTTCTTGTTAACGTGTTCCCGCATCCCCATGAAATAGTCACCTATGTCTAGCCAGACAATGATGGATGCCGTCACACTGAGAGGGTCCTAAGAATATCTCTCCATCATCGGAGGAGAAAATCCCACTCTCGAGATGTCCGGTCAGTTGTCAAACTTTCCGATGAGCCTGAAAGTTATCGTTATGATGACCTTGTTACAAATGACATTTGAGCAACCCCAAAGTCCACTATCTAGTACGAATTGACCCAGACACACTCATGGTCTGAGGAACTAAAACACATTCTAACACTGTGTTATCACACTTGATTTTAGATGATATAATCATAAAGTATGGCAGATAAGTTTGGGTCGGTTCAATATGATCGTTCTTCCAACGTCATACCCTCAGTGTTGTTTTAGGACTATTGTTACACTTAATGATATCCTAAGATCCGGAAAACATGATCACCAACAACACTTGAGCCAGTCTTAGAGGCGAGACTGGGAACCTATTGTTTTTTGTTTTATCATTTCACACGTGCATATGAGTTTTCCATTGAATCGCATATTCTAGGATAGTAGCATTTATAGCATGAAATATAAACACTTAACTATGAATATGGAAATATAATAATACAAATATTAATGCCTCTAGGGCATATTTCAACATGGGATTCCTCACCCTTATTATAGAGAGCTAACCATTTGTCTTTGTCTCCCATCCCCCTAATGTTCCAGTTTAGAATTTTCCATTGCCTATTCATGATGAACATATTTCTTAACTAAGACTCTGGTGTGTAATTTAGATTCATAAAATGTGTGGGGAGCCAACCAGTAACTTACCATCACCATAATAGCATAGTAACCTCCAAGATCATAGAAAATAGCAAAAGTGCTATGTCCATTCATCATCACAGGAACATAAAGGTTCCCAGGACCACAACATATACCAAAAGTGATTTTTCCATTCATCATTTTAGAAGTCCAATAACTATAATAAACCCTCAACCTTTGATAGTTCTGGCTAGGATAACTATTTAGTACATAGTTTCTCTATTCATCTTGCCTAGCTTATACCCTACTTTCCAGCTTTCTTTTGCTTAGCCTCTTCCCCTTTTGCTTCCATGGGCTCCTTGGTCTCCTTTATTTTTTGGGGCATGGACTTTAGCAGCTCCTCAGTTGTGTCCTTCTATGGGACCTTGCAAAAGGTCATATTTAGATATTTGACTCTTTTCCCAGCAATGATTGGAGGATCAACATTACATGCCATACAATTCTTGTTTACACATGTGGCCCTTTTAAAACCTTTATGAAGATCATGGATTCTTAAACTTCTCCTTACCTCTATTTCCACCAAGGTCCCCTTTTCCTTTCTTTTCCTGTTGAAGCGCTGGTGGTAGAAGCAAGCACCTCCTCATCCTCCTGCTCACAATGAGACACAAAAATACTTTGAGGTGTGGAGAAACTAACAATGGATTTCTGTGAAATGTTTGCATGCTCTTCATTACTTAGAATGCAACTAGGCACTATAGCAGTTTGGCACTTTTTAGGTAAGACAAAAGGAACTAGCACTTTATTTTCAGCACCTAGCACTATGATATTCCACATTTATGAAGAGAGGAAATCTTTGGCCCAATCAAATTTCTCAGGAGATAATAAAGCCATGATTATGAAGTTTACCCAGTCAAAAGGAACATTAGTTACCTTGTCCTTTGGCTGTGATGGGGCAAAGTGAGATTTCCAGAGATCCAGGCTCTCCTGACCTAAAGAAGACATGTCCTAGGAGCCAGAAGCTGGGTCTCTTGAAACCATCAATTGTAATATAGGCCCAGTCACCTCAGGAGAAATTCCAGAATGATCATTCAAATATTTCCCTTTCACATCGAAGCCATGAGGGGGGAGGAACATGAGGAAGAATCTGAGCTAGATGAAGATGAGAAATGGTCCAAACCTGAAGCCAAGAGCTTGGAACCAACAGTTGGGTCTTGACCTTGTATTTTTTTGTTGCTATTTCCACATCAGAATAGTTGAGAAGTTCCATTTCAAAATCTAAGATGATAGGGATCATCTCCTGGAGATTTTCAGCCAAAATTGCCCCAGAGCTTTCCACATAAGCAAGATTTCCCATATTTGGAGTACCCTTCATAATCCCAGATGCTACCTCCTTTGTAATAGGTACTGAATTCACCAGATTATCTTTCTAAACTTAGGTAAAATCCTGTTTTTGAGCTGGAAAGATTTCAGCGGCCATGAGATCCATCTGAAAGATGTTGCTGTTCACTTCATCAAGATATGAGCTACTCCCTCCTTCCATCTATATAGGGCCTAATGCGTTTTTCAATACCGCCTTTGACTATTGACAAGATTAATAGTACATGAGATGTATAATGTGAAAATTATATCATTGGAAGCTCCTTTCACATACGAATTTGATGATATCCTTTGTGTAAGTTGCATGTCATATAGTATTGCTCTAACATTTGGTCAAATTTAGTCTCGAAAAATGCATTAGGCCCTATATAGATGGAAGGAGGGAGTAGTATTTTGAAAAAGAGCAGGGTCCAATGCTCTATCTAGACTAGACATGTACTCCCTCCGTTCCGAATTACTTGTCGCAGGTATGGATGTATCTAGATGTATTTTAGTTCTAGATACATCCATTTGTGCGACGAGTAATTTGGAACGGAGGGAGTAATTGGCTGCCATAAAATTGATATGTAGATCCATATCTTCTCCCTGGTTAATAGGTTCCACAGGAAGCTCAGGAATAACAGGCCCAACAAAAATATGTAGCCCATCATTTACCTCCTGTTGGGCCACAAAATGAAGCCCAACATCAAAAGCCTCAACCATCTCAGGTCCATTGTTAACAACCACCACAGGCCCATTGTTGATATGGCCCAAGATCCCAATATTTAAATCCAGTAGGCCAACCTGTGTTGGGCCAACCACAGAACCATCTATATTCACATTCTCAACTGAGTTAATTAACATGGTGACATCATTGTGATTGTTTTCCTCCACCTGGAGATTTTCTGCAACAGTTGGAATATTAAGATCCAAATCTAGTGGCTGTAGAAGTTCATTCGATTCAAGAAACTCCCCTACCTCCACTTCAATTTCCTCCATATTCTGTTCATTTAATTGGGGAAGAGCCCACTATCTCTCTTCCCAGTCATTTTCTTCATCTTCATCACCTTCTAAGTTAACTGCCGGAAGGTGCTGTTCAACTAGGCCCAAAATGATATCCTCGTTGGGGTGGTAATGAGGCACATAGGGCATGGGGTGGGGATTTCCATTAGGAGGAAAAGGTACTTCATCTACAATATCCCCCCCCCCCCAGAATTTCCTCTTGTACTATAACCACATGTACAACCCAAGAACCACCCATAAAGTCATCAGCCTTTTACTGAATAATGCTTGCTGGAATAAGAGATAGATCTTCAACTCTAACCTTGACCATAATAGTTGCTCTAGCACTTTTTTCCCTATCCCAGGTGAGGAGTTTCCTGAAACTCTTGATAGCATTGGCTATTTCTGTAAAATTCCTCAGATCATAGTGAAAACCTACTAACAGTAACCAAGCCTATTTGTTAAGATTGTACCTTCTCTAGTTAAGTCCCTCATCATGCGACTGGAAGACTATGTGTATATCATCATGCTGGCCAGGACTATTTCTGATAAGTGACTCCAGATCAAACATAGAGTTCATCCTAACAAAAACTTGGCCAAAGGGGCATTTACTAATTTCCTTGAAGCCCAATCTCTTGCCATGCAGAAATTCTTGCAAAATATCTCTGACATTCACAAATGCAACCTCTCCCTCCGACAGGGGCAGAAAAAATGACAATCCCTAAATCACCATTTTCATCTTGGAAATGAGCTCACCATGCACACTTGAGCTAGAAATTCGTCTTGACACGGACACATGTGATTGGAAGCTTGCGTTGGTTTTTCCTGGAAGAGGAAAGGGTGATGCAGCAAACTAGAGATAAGTATTTCCCTTAGTTTGAGAATCAAGGTATCAATCAAGTAGGAGGTACACGCAAGTCTCCAATCTATGCACCTGCACAAACAATCAAACACTTGCACCCAACGCGATAAAGGGGTTGTCAATCCCTTCACGGTCACTTGCAAGGATGAGATTTGATAGAGATAGATATAAAAGATTACTAAAACTTAAAACAAAGTAAAAACAAATAAATTTCAGCAAGGTATTTTTGGGTTTTTTGTTTATAAATCTGAAAATATATGATGGAAAATAGACCCGAGGGCCATAGGTTTCACTAGAGGCTTCTCTCTTGACAGAAAATAATATGGTGGGTGAACAAATTACTGTCGAGCAATTGATAGAAAAGGGCAAAGTTATGATGATATACAAGGCAATGATTATGAATATAGGCATCACGTCCGTGTCAAGTAGACCGACTCCTTCCTGCATCTACTACTATTAGTTCACACATTGACCGTTATCTAGCATGCATTAGAGTATTAAGTTCATAAGAACGGAGTAACGCCTTAAGTAAGATGACATAATGTAGAGGGATAAACTCAAGCAAGATGATGAAAACCCCATCTTTTTACCCTTGATGGCAACGATACAATACGTGCCTCGCTACCCCTACTTTGTCACTGGGTGAGTACACCGCAAGATTGAACCCAAAACTAAGCACCTCTCCCATTGTAAGAAGAACCAATCTAGTTGGCTAAACCAAACCAATAATTCGAAGAGAAATACAAAGATATACAATCATGCATACAAGAATTCAGAGAAGATTCAAATAATATTCATAGATAATCTGATCATAAATCCACAATTCATCGAATCTCGACAAACACACCGCAAAAGAATATTACATCAGATAGAACTCCAAGAACATCGAGGAGAACATGGTATTGAAGAACATAGAGAGAGAAGAAGCCATCTAGCTACTAGCTATGGACCCATAGGTCTGCGGTAAACTACTCACCCTTCATTGGAAGGGCAATATAGTTGATGTAGATGCCCTCCATGCTCGAATCCCCCTCGAATGGGATGCTGGAAAAGGCGCCAAGATGGGATTTCACGGGAACAGAAGGTTACGATGGCGAAAAAGTATTTTGGTGGACGCTTCTCATGTTGGGGGAATGTTTGGGTATTTATGGAGCGAAGATTAGGGTTAGGAGATCTACAGGGGGCGCCCCCCTGGGGCACACCCCTAGGGCTTGTGGCCACCCCGTAGGTCTTCTGGCCTCCTCTCCAAGTCTCACGTGTGTCTTCTAGTCCAAGAAAAATCATTGCGAAAGTTTTATTCCGTTTGGACTCTGTTTGATATTCCTTTTTTGTAAAACTCAAAAACAAGGAAAAAACAGAAACTAGCACTGGGCTCTAGGTTAATAAGTTAGTCCCTAAAATAATATAAAATAACATATTAATGCATATAAAACTTCCAAAATAGATAATATAATAGCATGGAACAATAAAAAATTATAGGTACGTTGGAGACGTATCACGGCCTGCAGCTTGGATTGCCTAATGTCCCCCCTGTAGAAACAGAGCTGGATTGAATTGGAAGGTTGCCATTGGATCTGTGGTCGTGCTAACTTGAATGGTAGCTAGAGTAGAGGACATAGGAGCAGCGAAATAGAGAGTGAGATTGGTGTAATGCACTGGATGTATATATTATTGAGCCTTGAGGCAAGTATATATAGAATGCAAGACTTGGAGTGCAAGAAGCCTCTCCGAGAGATAAGGTAGGAATCGTATAGGAAAGAATACAATCAATCTTAACAAATCCTAGCCTACCATAATATATACTCTAACATCCCCCACGGTCGTAGCGGTAGCATTGTGAACAATAGGACAGTTGCGGATGGCCAGACAGGAGAGAATAGCAGCTGACGGGCTGACATGCCCCCTTAGTCCTAGCGGTAGCGTCCCGAACGGTGTCGCGTTGCGGATGCATTGACTGTAGAGGAAGCTGACAAGTTGCTCAAGCAAGGTCATGGCCCTTGATAACCCACAAGTATAGGGGGTCGCAACAGTTTTCGAGGGTGGAGTATTCAACCCAAATTTATTGATTCGACACAAGGGGAGCCATAGAATATTCTCAAGTATTAGCTGCTGAGTTATCAATTCAACCACACCTGGAAACTTAATATCTACAGCAAAGTGATCGGTAGCAAGTAATATGATAGTAGTGGTAACGGTGGCAAAAGGTAACGGTAGCAAAAGTAATATTTTTGGGTTTTGTGGTGATTGTAAGAGTAGCAACGGAAAAGTAAATAAGCGAAGAACAATATAAGAAAATCTCGTCGGCATTGGATCGGTGATGGAGGATTATGCCGGATGCGATCGATCATGTAACAGTCATAACATAGAGTGACACAGAACTAGCTCCAGTTCATCAATATAATGTAGGCATGTATTCCGAATGTAGTCATACGTGCTTATGGAAAAGAACTTGCATGACATCTTTTGTCCTACCCTCCCGTGGCAGCGGGGCCCTAATGGAAACTAAGGGATATTAAGGCCTCCTTTTAATAGAGTACAGGACCAAAGCATTAACACATAGTGAATACATGAACTCCTCAAACTACGGTCATCACCGGTAAGTATCCCGATTATTGTCACTTCGGGGTTAACGGATCATAACACATAATAGGTGACTATAGACTTGCAATATAGGATCAAGAACTCTCATATATTGATGAAAACATAATAGGTTCAGATCTGAAATCATGGCACTCGGGCCCTAGTGACAAGCATTAAGCATAGCAAAGTCATAGCAACATCAATCTCAGAACATAGTGGATACTAGGGATCAAACCCTAACAAGACTAACTCGATTACATGATAAATCTCATCCAATCCATCGCCATCTAGCAAGCCTACGATGGAATTACTCACGCACGGCGGTGAGAATCATGAAATTGGTGATGGAGGAAGGTTGATGCTGACGATGGCGACGGATTCCCCTCTCCGGAGCCCCGAACGGACTCTCGATCAGCCCTCCCGAGAGAGTTTAGGGCTTGGTGGCGGCTCCATATCGTAAAACGTGATGAATCCTTCTTTCTGATTTTTTTTCTCCCTGAAAGTGAATATATGTAGCGACCAGACCTCAAACAGTCTCATCTCTGTGCTCCGGTGTCATCCCTGGATCAGTAATGCTGACACCACACAGTACTCGGAGGATTTATAACAGAGTAGCAATCACACACTTATTACATCGAGTGTCTCCATAGAGAACTTATTACAATAAATATGGCTTCAGGCCATCTAATAACGATAACAGCGGAAGGCTTGGAAGATAAGTGAGTCCATCAACTCCAACGGCATCACTGAGTATAGAACCACGACCGAAAACTCCTTAATCGTCGTCCGAAAAGTCTGCAACATTAACGTTGTAGCCAGAAACGGGTCAACACATGGAATATGCTAGCAATGTAACACATAGAGAGTAATGGAATGAAACAGCTATACTATATGCATATTTGGCTGGTGGAAAGCTCTATGGTTACAGTTTTGCGTAAAGCCAATTTTCCCTACTACAAAGGAATAAATTTAATTACTATTATGGTGGTTGTTAAACATTGAGAATGGTTGACAGCATTCTCAATCCCAATTAAGCATCATCATTAAACATAACCCAACAAAATTAATTTAGAGTAACATGTTGAGATTCACATGATAATCCAGGTACTAGATACTTAAGATGTCCATAACCGGGGACACGACTAACCATGATTAGTTTATTACACTCTGCAGAGGTTTACGCACTTTTCCCCACAAGACTCATCGCCTCCGTTTGGTTTCTCGCACTACATGGTGTTTGAGAAACGGATGACCGAGACATAGTCTTTCAGAAGCACTAGCACCTTACGATCGGGTAGACCGTACCACCTACATCCCCTACATCTTCTAGTCTACCACTGTAAGAGTTCGCACGACTTAGTCAACTATGCTAGAGCCCATAATAGCTTGTGGCTGCACACGGAAGTTTCTAGTATGAATAGTCTCATGATCCCTTTCAGCCTGGGTGGCGGTCCAAAAGAAAACAGGCAAGTCCTGGAATATCCAGGTGCCTCAATCCACCCAGATGTGTGTTTAAGTTGCCACCTTAGATAAACCATTAATTAAAAAAACTCACATGTGTCATGGATATCACTCACCCAATCCACGTCTACTGGCATAGCATGGCATAATAAGCAAACGTAGAAGTAACTCCCAAAGGTTTGATAATAACAAGTAATAGGTACTAACTCATCTACTTCCCATCCCACAATTTAATTAGATCCTAACCATGCAATGTGTGAGGATTGATCTAATGCAATAAAACTGGGTAGTAGAAAAGGTATGATCAAAGTGTTACTTGCCTTGCTGATGATCCGGGAAACCTAGCGATTCGAAGTAACAAGCGGCGCACTCCGGGTATTCTATCGCAGACAAACAAACAAGCATACAATAAGAACTCATCTAATGCACGGGTAAAACTCAAATAAGAGATCTAACCAGAAGGTTCAACTTAAGAACTCCGGTTGGCAAAAGAATCAAATCGAATGAAACAACGAAAGTCAAACGGCGAAAGAAAACAACTTCGTTCTACTAATCTGGATCTAGGGCAAATTTTACAGTAGCAAAATATTTTTTAAGTTGATTAAATGGATAGAGGGTTTCGAGATGAAACTCTAGGCGCTTGAATCGCCTGATTCCGATAAACGAGCGAAAAGTTATACTAAAACGAAAATCGGATCTGGAATCGCGATCAGAAAAATCGCGGATTTAATCCGAGAAAAAGAAAAATGATGAACGCTCGCTAGAAGAACGAACGGGCGAACACTCACTATTTAAATAAACCGGAAAAACCGATCTATTTAAAAAAACCGAATCTAAAAAAATTTAAAAAAACCGACGGTTTTTCGAAAAAAAACGGCGGCACGGAAATCAAGGCGGCGGCGAACCTCGGCGAGCGTGCGGGCGGGGCGGCGGCTCCGGCGAGGCGGCGCGTCGGCGGGGTGGTGGCGCGGCGGCGGCGGCGCTGGCGCTGGCGGCGGGCGCGGGTGCGGGGCGGGGCTGGGGCTAGGGCTAGAATTTCCCCCGGGGCTGGGCCAGCTTATAAAGGCCACCTCGGGCCGGAGTCCTAGTCGGACACGGCCCGTAAGTCGGTTCGTTTTTTTTTAATATTACACGCAGAAGGAAAATAAAAATAAATACTAAACGGACTCCAAAAATTCTGAAATAAATTTTCACGGGCTTCTAAAATCAAGCCGCACAAATTTTTCCTAAATTCAAATAAAACACCGAAAAACTCCGAAATAAAATCTTATTTGATTTTATTATTAAATCCTCAATATTTCTCTATTTTGGGAAAGTTATTTTATTCGCTCTCTCATATTTTTGTAGTAGAAATAATTGATGATAAAATAAATAAAATCAAATGATCCTATTCTCAAAATTTGAGAAAACTCAAATATGAAAATAACGAAATCCCCAACTCTCTCCGTGGGTCATTGAGTTGCGTAGAATTTCTAGGATCAACCAAAATGCAAAAATAAAATATGGTATGCATTAATGATCTAATGTATAACATTCCAAATTGAAAATTTGGGATGTTACAATATATGGAGTCAAGGTTGACATTGGTGGAGCATCAGGGGGCCCACGAGGCAGGGGGCGCGCCCCCTCCCTCGTGGACAGGTGGTGGGCCCCCTGACGTGGATCTTTCTTCCAGAATTTTTTATATATTCCAAAATAATTCTCCATTGATTTTTAGGTCATTCCGAGAACTTTTATTTCTACACAAAAATAACACCATGGCAATTCTACTGAAAACATCATCAGTCCGGGTTAGTTCCATTCAAATCATGCAAGTTAGAGTCCAAAACAAGGGCAAAAGTGTTTGGAAAAGTAGATACGACGGAGACGTATCAACTCCCCCAAGCTTAAACCTTTGCTTGTCCTCAAGAGATTCAGTTGATAAACTGAAAGTGATAAAGAAAAACTTTTACAAACTCTGTTTGCTCTTGTTGTTGTAAATATATAAAGCCAGCATTCAGGTTTTCAGCAAAGATTATGAACTAACCATATTCACAATAACACTTAGGTCTCATGTTTACTCATATCAATGACATAATCAACTAGCGAGCAATAATAATAAATCTCGGATGACAGCACTTTCTCGAAGCAATCATGATATGATATGACAAGATGGTATCTTGCTAGCCCTTTCTGAGACCACAAAACATAAATGAAGAGCACCTTTAAAGATCAAGGACTGACTAGACATTATAATTCATGGTAAAAGAGATCCAGTCAAGTCATACTCAATGTAAACTAACAGTAATGGATGCAAATGACAGCGGTGCTCTCCAACTGGTGCTTTTTAATAAGAGGATGATGACTCAACATAAAAGTAAATAGATAGGCCCTTCGCAGAGGGAAGCAGGAATTTGTAGAGGTGCCAGAGCTTGGTTTTGAAATAGATATGAATAATATTTTGAGCGGTATACTTTCATTGTCAACATAACAATCGAGAGATTTCGATATCTTCCATGCTACACACATTATAGGCGGTTCCCAAACATAATGGTAAAGTTTATACTCCCCCTCCACCAACAAGCATCAATCCATGGCTTGCTTGAAACAACGAGTGCCTCCAACTGACAAGAGTCCCGAGGGAGTTTTGTTTGCAGTTATTTTGATTTGATTTGCATAAAGCATGGGAGTGGGCATCCCGGTGACCAGCCATTTTCTCGTGAGTGAGGAGCGGAGTCCACTCGTCTTGAGAATAACCCGCCTAGCATGGAAGATTTAGACATCCTAGTTGATACATGAGCTATTAGAGCATACAAAACAGAATGTTTATTTGAAGGTTTAGAGTTTGGCACATACAAATTTACTTGGAACGGCAGGTAGATACTGTATATAGGTAGGTATGCTGGACTCATATGGAACAACTTTGGGGTTCATGGAGTTGGATGCACAAGCAGTATTCCCGCTTAGTACAAGTGAAGGCTAGAAAAAGACTGGGAAGCGACTAGCTAGAGAGCGACAACAGTCATGAACATGCATTAAAATTAATCAACACCGAATGCAAGCATGAGTAGGATATAATGCACCATGAACATAAATATCGTAGAGGCTATGTTGATTTTGTTTCAACTATATGCGTGAACATGTGCCAAGTCAAGCCACTCGAATCGTTCAAAAGAGGATACCACCCTATCATACCACATCACAACCATTTTAATAGCATGTTGGCACGCAAGGTAAACCATTATAAACTCCTAGCTAATTAAGCATGGCATAAGCAACTATAATCTCTAATTGTCATTGCAAATATGTTTTTTTTCATAATAGGCCGAATCAGGAACAATGAACTAATCATATTTACAAAAACAAGAGAGGTCGATTTCATACCAGCTTTTCTCATCTCAATAAGTTCATCATATAATCATCATTATTGCCTTTCACTTGCACGACCGAATAGTGTGGATAGTAATAATAGTGCACGTGCATTGGACTAAGCTGGAATCTGCAAGCATTCAATTCAAGAGAGAAGACAAGGTAATATGAGCTCTTTGTTAGATCAACAATAATGCATATAAGAGCCACTCAACATTTTCATCGTCGTCTTCTCCTCTCAACCCCCAAAGAAAAGAAAGGAAATAAAACTATTTACACGGGAAAGCTCCCAACAAGCAAAAGAAGAACGAGAAATCTTTTTAGGTTTTGTTTTTAATTACTACCAGTACAGGCATGGAAAGTAAACTAGCTAAAAAGCTACAACTAATTTTTTTGTTTTTTCTGAAGGTTTATCAAACACACAAGAAGAAAGCATAAAAAGGAAAATAAACTAGCATGGATATTACAGTGAAAAGTATGAGCACCGATATCTAGCATGAGTGTGTGAACATGAATGTAATGTCGGTGAGAGATACGTACTCCCCCAAGCTTAGCCTTTTGGCCTAAGTTGGTCTATGGCCACGGCTGGCCTGGCGGATATCCACAGTTGTAGCTAGGGTCGTACTGAGAAGAATCCCCCTGGTGCCACTGGTTGGCGATCTCTTCCAGATTCCACTGATAAATAGACTGCCGGTGAGGATCAAATTGTGGTTCCGGCTCTGGCTCTATAGCTGGTGTGGGGTTTAGGTAGGCGTGAATGGCCTCCGGCGGAACAAGGTACTTGCCTACAAATAAGTCAAACAAGGAAGGAGCAGGCAAAGTAATAGTCTCAGGGTGATTTTTTTGGGAGGAAGGAGTGTGTGGTGGCTGGAATAAGTGGAGGGGAGCCACCGTGGGCCCACGAGGCGAGGGGGGGCACCCTCCACCCTCATGGGCACGTGGCTGCTCCCACTGCTGTGTTTTCAGTGCCAGATATTCTCAAATATTCTAGAAAAAATCATATTTAATTTTCAGGGCATTTGGAGAACTTTTATTTTCGGGGTATTTTTTATTGCATTGATAATTCAGAAAACAGACAGAAAAATACTATGTTTGCTTTATTTAATAAAAATAATAGAAATTAAAAAGAGGGTACAGAGAGTTGTGTTTTCTAAATTCATCCATATCATGCTCATCAAAAGGAATCCACTAACAAGGTTGATCAGGTCTTGTTAACAAACTCATTTCGAATAACATGAAACCGGAGAATTTTCGAATAACACTAGGTTACCTCAACGGGGATATGCATGTCCCCAATAATAAGAATATCATATTTCTTCTTCACAGTAGGAAGAGGAAATTCAAAACCACCAATAGTGATTGTTGAAATTTTTCTAATAGAATTGATATTGTGGACTTGAGGTTGTTTCCTCGGAAAGTGTATCGTATGCTCATTACCATTAACATGAAAAGTAAAATTGCCTTTGGTGCAATCAATAACAGCCCCTGCAGTATTCAAAAAGGGTCTCCCAAGAATAATAGACATACTATCGTCCTCAGGAATATCAAGAATAACAAAGTCCATTAAAATAGTAATGTTTGCAACCACAACAGGCACATCCTCACAAATACCGACAGGTATAGTAGTTGATTTATCAGCCATTTGCAAAGATATTTCAGTAGGTGTCAACTTATTCAAATCAAGTCTATGATATAAAGAGAGAGGCATAACACTAACACCGGCTCCAAGATCACGTAAAGCAGTTTTAACATAGTTTCTTTTGATGGAGCATGGTATAGTTGGTACTCCTGGATCTCCAAGTTTCTTTGGTATTCCACCCTTAAAAGTATAATTAGCAAGCATGGTGGAAATTTCAGCTTCCGGTATCTTTCTTTTATTAGTAACAATTTCCTTCATATATTTATCATAAGGATTCATTTTAAGCATATCAGTCAAACGCATACGCAAAAAGATAGGTCTAATCATTTCAGCAAAGCGCTCAAAATCCTCATCATCCTTTTTCTTGGATGGTTTATGTTGGGGATATGACTACTGGAGGTAAACCGGCTAGGAGTGGTCGGGTTAACTCCATGAATGTAGAAGCCCATGAAGACGAGAATATGGTGGCGCTTTACGAAGGCCCAAGGCCCAAAGGAGAGTTAAGGTCTGTAGATGTAAACCGACTCTTTACATAACTTGTGTTGTAAGTTAGAAGGAATAGAGACCGAGCTGGACACGTTTATGATCCGGCCTCGGGACTCTGTAAACCGGCGGGCGTCAACCTATGTATATAAAGGGACGACCCGGCAGCGGTTTAGGGACAAATGACAAGAACTCGAGAGCCAGGCAAAGCCGATTCGCTCCCTGGTCATTGAAACCATAGCAATACCAATCACAACTAGACGTAGGCTTTTACCTTCATCGAAGGGGCCGAACTAGTATAAAATCCCTTGTGTCCCTTGTCCGGTTTAACCCCTTTAAGCTAACCCATAGCGATGGCTCCATAACTAAGTCCTTTCACGAGGACATCTGCCATGACAAACCCATGGCAGTTGGCGCCCACCATGGGGCTATCGCACGATGGTTTCGAGTTCTTGAAGGGCAGCTTTGAAGGACTCAAGGGATACATTGTGGGCCGGATGACGAAGAGTCGTCGCGGCAAGCTCTACATCATGGACGCATGATGGGGTCCCAAGGCTGGTTCAATCGAATACGGGTACCGGGTCCCCTTTGGTGGGATTCACGTCTTCATCGGCAAGATCGACGAACCGGGCCCTGAGCTAGACACCTGCACCGACATCATCGAGACGACTCAGCATGCAAGCCCTGCCCCGGCTCAGCCAGCAGCAGGGCATGTTTTCGTAGGTGTCATCCATGGAGCAGAACATGAAGATGGAGTGGCATCTGATGGAGAAACTGTTGTCTGTTTTGATGACGAGTCTTCAACCGGAGAGACCGAGTCGTTGTATCAGTTGCAGGACGGCCGGATTAGCGGAGGTTCCGATGGCAACAGTATTCCGGACCCCCTCGATCTACCAAACCGAGTCGCTATCTTCATGGTCGAAACCCAACCAGCGCAGCACTCTTCTACCGCCGCAGCGATGTTCTCCTGTTCAGCAACGGCAATGCCAGCAGGATCAGGGGGCTCTGCGTCGCCTCCCGCTCAGGTTTTATCTGATTTGTTCGACGCTTTGGCAACATTAATGTCCGCAGAGGTGGACGCAACAGCCCGAGATTAGCACAACGTGGAGATTGCAAAGGTGAAAGATCAGATAACTCAGGCTAAAGCGGACCTGGCAGCAGAGAACGCCAGGATGGCTACGGAACGGGCCGAGTTGGAAGCTCGGGCCTACCGGCTTAGGTTGGACCAGAATGCCTCAGATGAGGTCATGAGGAGGAGATGCCGGTCGCACCTCCCGCTGGGTTATGAGCCAAGAAATCTTTTCAATACACTAGGAGCCGGAACCAGTAATCAGCCAGTGGTAAACCAGACGGAGGCGCCGGGAACAGGAGCACCGGTTCAGCCGCGCACGATGGACCCACCTCGTCAGAACAACATTGTACCACAGTATGTTCCAACGCCCTCCGGGCATTACTCCAACCGTTAGACAACATTGTGGCCGCCGCTTCATGATTAGCAGCCCTCCCAGCTGACGGCGAGTCACCAGTGGCGATCGAGACATGATGGGCCAGAGAGCTCCTTCAAACAGCTTTAAACTAGCAGCATGCTTATTCGCATAGTCGCGAGAGGATTCATTCCACCCCCCCCCCCCCCCCCCCCCCCCCCCCCCCCCCCCCCCCCCCCCCCGTCCGAGTCGGAGCTACAGCAGGCACGTTGATGATGAACCGTCTGTATCAAGCAGTGCACGTCACCGTAACTCGCCGCGAGGGCACAACCCAGCAGGTGGGGGTGCTAATGCGCAGGATGTGGTGGATCATGGTCGGGCACGTCGAGAAGCCGAGTTAGCAGCTCGTCAACCTACTCCGGTTCGCCCTGCCATTTCAGTGGAGCCAGGCGTGGTCTTCAGTTCTTTAGGGGTGCAGTGTCTTACCCCCGCTTTACGTAATGTACGTCTACCCAAGGATTTTAAGGGACCTCGTAAGGTGCCCAATTACACCGCCGATTTGCAACAGAGTCATGGGTTGAAAGTTATGAGATGGCAATGGAAATATTGGATGTGGACGAAGCGGTGTGTGCTAAATACTTCACCATGATGTTGGAGGGGACAACTCGTACTTGGTTAAAGAGCTTACCAGCTAACTCTGTCGGATCATGGGCCGAGTTAAAACACCAGTTTATCCAGAATTTTAAAGATACTTGTAAGCAGCCTATGTCGATCGTGGACTTGGCCGCTTGTGTTCAAGAAGATGGGGAGTCTACAACCCATTGGGTGAAGCGGGTCTCAGCTATTCTGCATTCGTCGGATCATATCAACGCGGATACAGATGTGCTAACGTTGGAGGGCAATTGCCGGTTTCTACCGTTAAAGCTGAAGTTAGGAAGGCTCAAATGTCACTGCAATGACATGTCAACGCTTATGGCCGCTTTGGTTAAATATGTCGATTCAGATAGTACCAAAGACCCTGACTCAGAGGAGGACAAACCGGGAAAAGGGAAGAAGAACGGCAACGCCAAGGGACAACAGCATAACCCGGCAGGTCATGGGAACAATCGTAAGCGCAAAGCAGACAATAGTTTGGACTTTGTGGCTAACACTAATGCTCAGGATAACGGTCAGCGTCGTAAGGGCAAACAGCCCCAGAGGGGCGGAAGGTCAGGCCCCAATCTGGAGCGCCTGTTAAATCAATCTTGTCCAAAGCATGGATCGAAGGAGAGGCCAGCTTCACATCTTTGGAAGGATTGTTACATCATGCGAGAGTTCAAGAACCCCAATATGTTTCAATACGACAATGGCCCGCCCAGCGGTTCATGAGATGGTTTTCATGGGCCGGGTTATGGAGGCAGCAGCTCCCATTCAGGATTCCAAGGCAATCAAACTGGACATAGCAATCAAGGGAACCAGGGCAACCAGGGAGGTTATAACCATCAGGGGAATCAACAGTAGCAGCAGTCGGGTTATAAGAGCAATCTGAAGCAGTTGAATAGTGGGCAGTATCATGTCTTCACCACTAGCTTGTGCAAGCGTGATCAGAAGCTTCACAAGAGGGCCATGAACTCTTTTGAACCGGCAGTGCATCAGTATTTGCGCTGGTCTGAGCAACCCATTTTATGGAGTAGAGAGGATCACCCACCCCGGGTTGATAATCCGGGTCATCTGGCCTTACTGGTGGCACCTCAAGTTGGGGGGTATAAGTTCACCAAAGTGCTCATGGATGGTGGAAGTAGTATCAACATCCTTTACTATGATACCTTCCATCGTATGGGGTTGACAGATAAGAATCTTAAACCGCCAAACACCGTTTTCCATGGTGTGGTGCCCGATAAGTCTGCGTATCTAGTGGGTAAGGTAGCCCTAGAGGTGGCCTTTGGAGATGATCATGATTCAAGGTCAGAAACATTGACTTTTGAGGTGGTGAAAATCAAGAGTCCGTATCACTCCCTGTTTGGGCGACCGGCTTATGCCAAGTTCATGGTGAGGCCGTGTTATGTTTATCTGCAGCTTAAGATGCCAGGTCATAAGGGGACCATCACAGTACACATGAGCAGGAAGATCGCTGTGGAATGCGAGGAAGGCGATGCGGCTTATGCTGATTCGGTTTGTGCCACAGAAGAGCTGAAGTTTTATAAAGACAAGGTTGATCCCGCAGACATGACTTCTTTGAAAAAGCCAACTACGGAGCACGATCCGGCGTTGAAGTTTAAATCGGCTAAGATGGTTGATTTTGTTCCTGACGATTCATCCAAGCAGTTTAGCATCAGCGCTAACCTGGATCCCAAATAGGAAAGCGCGCTCATCAAGTTCATCCGTGAGAACCGGGACATCTTTGCATGGAAGCCTTCTGACATGCCAGGTGTACCGAGGGAACTCGCTGAGCACGCACTTAATATAGATCCTAAGTTTAAACCGGTCAGACAGTTTCTCCGCCGCTTCAACAAAGAAAGGCATAAGGCTAACGGTGAGGAGGTAGCTCGGCTGTTGGCCGCAGGGTTTATCGTGGAGGTTTTTCACCCGAAGTGGCTAGCTAATCCGGTGTTGGTTCTTAAGAAAAATGGCACTTGGCATATGTGTGTGGACTACATAGATTTGAACAAGGCTTGCCCAGCAGATCCCTTTGCCCTCCCCGTATTGATCAGATTATTGACGCTACGGCGGGTTGTGACCGTTTGTGTTTTTTGGATGCTTATTCTGGTTATCATCAGATCAAAATGGCAGTTAAGGACCAGGAGAAGACAGCTATTATAACTCCCTTTGGAGCCTTCTGCTATGTCTCCATGCCCTTTGGGCTCAAGAGTGCCTAGGCGACTTATCAACGTTGTGTTCAGAATTGTCTTCATAAGCAGATTGGGCGCAATGTTCACGCATATGTGGATGATATTGTGGTAAAGTCCAGAAAGGAGGAAACATTGATAGATGACTTGAGAGAAACCTTTGACAACCTTTGGGTTTATAAGATGATGCTTAATCCAGACAAATGTGTCTTTGGTGTTCCGGCAGGCAAGCTCTTGGGTTTTCTGGTGTCTAACAGGGGCATTGAGACTAATCCGGAGAAGATCACAGCTATCACCTCTCTGGCTAAACCGGCATGTATCAATGACGTTCAGCGTCTGGCGGGCCGGATTGCGGCATTGAGCCGGTTCGTCAGTTGTCTACGGGAGAAGCTATCCCTTTATATCAGATGCTAAAGAAAATGGATGACTTTGTCTGGAGTCATGCGGCTGATAAAGCGTTTGAGGATCTGAAGAGGCAGTTAGTTGAACCGTCTGTGCTTGCGGCTCCGATCGATAAAGAGCCTTTACTGCTATATGTGGCTGCTAATGCCAGGGCTGTTAGTGTGGCTATAGTTGTGGAGCGCAAGGAGGCTGGAAAGGAGTATCCGGTTCAATGGCCGGTTTATTATATCAGTGAGGTGCTTATTGAATCAAAGCAGAGGTATCCGCATTGGCAGAAGCTGTTATATGGAGTTTTTATGGCAAGCCGGAAGCTCAAACACTATTTTCAGGGTCATCCTATCACAGTGGTTAGTTCAGCCCCTTTGGGAGATATCATTCAAAACAGAGAAGCAACTGGCCAGATTGCCAAGTGGGCTATTGAGCTTGGACCTCACGGGCTCAAGTATACACCTCGCACAGCGATCAAATCCCAAGCACTCGTGGACTTCGTCAATGATTGGATAGAGTTGTGGGCACCAGAGGAAAAGCCAGATAACACGTATTGGACTATTCACTTTGATGGGTCCAGGAAATTGGAGGGCTCGAGGGCTAGAGTCATATTAACTTCCCCACGAGGTGACAAGTTTTGTTATGTTCTTCGCTTAATATTCCCTTGTACTAACAATGCAGCTGAGTATGTGGCCTTACTCCACGGTCTTCGGATGGCTAAGGAGATGAACTTAAACCGGGTTAAGTGCTTCGGTGACTCGGACCTAGTGGCTCAACAGGTATCTGGCACATGGGATTCTAAGGACCCACTCATGGCTGCATATCGACGAGAGGTGGACATAGTGGATGGTCATTTCCAGGGTTATCAAGTTGACCATATAGACCGGCAAAAGAATGAAGCGGCGGACGCTTTAAGTCGCCTAGGCTCTCAGCGTAAACCGGTGCCACCTAATGTCTTCCTTGATGTACTACATAATCCGTCGGTCAAGATACCCACAGAGGAGGAGTTGGCTATTCCTGACCCGGAGGCCCAATTGGTGGCAGCTTTGCATGTTATACCGGATTGGACAGTCCTGTACTTGGCTTACATGAACCCGGGCGAGTTACCGGAGGACGCAACCTTGGCCCGGCAGATAATCCGGCGTTCCAAGTCAATTACCATAATCAATGGGGAGTTACATCGTTACAGCGTCACAGGAGCAATTCAGCGTTGTGTGTCTCCTCAAGAGAGTTGTGAGATTTTGCGAGAAATCCACGAAGGAGATTGTGGTCACCATGCCGGTTCAAAATCCTTGGTGGCTAAGGCTTTTCATCACGGTTTCTATTGGTTGACAGCTCATGCTGATGCTAGGGATTTAGTCAAAAGGTGTGACGGTTGTCAAAAATTTGCACGCCGCGCTCATGTTTCGGCTCAAGAGTTGAGAATGATTCCAATCACTTGGCCATTTGCAACTTGGGGGCTCGATATGGTTGGACCCTTTAAGAGATCCAAGGACAAAAAGGCCCACTTGTTAGTGGCAGTTGACAAATTTACCAAATGGGTAGAAGCAGAGCCAGTCAGTAAGTGTGATGCAGCCACGGCGGTTCAATTCATCAAAAAGGTGATATTCCGGTTTGGTTTTCCACATAGTATTATAACTGAAAATGGTACTAATTTGTCAAAGGGTGAGATGGAGGAATTTTGCCAACGTGAGCACATCCGGCTTGATGTAGCATCAGTGGCTCACCCCTAGTCTAATGGTCAAGCAGAGAGGGAAAATCAAGAAATTTTGAGAGGTATTAAACCCCGGCTTATGGTTCCATTAAAGCGGACACCGGGTTGTTGGGTGGAGGAGTTACCTTCTGTGTTATGGAGTATCAACACCACACCTAACAGATCTACGGGTTACACACCTTTCTTCATGGTTTACAGAGCGGAGGCGGTTCTCCCTAGTGATATCCGTCATGACTCACCCTGTGTGATGGTGTATGTTGAAGCTGAGAATGAGAAAGCACGTCAGGACTCACTGGACCTGTTAGATGAGGAGCGTGATTTAGCGGCAGCACGTTCGGCGATTTATCAACAAGATCTCCGACGTTATCACAGCTGCCGGGTTAAGACCAGAACTTTTCAAGAAGGCGATCTGGTGCTCCGGCTCATCCAGGATCAGACTGATATGCACAAGTTATCCCCACCTTGGGAAGGACCTTTTGTGGTCAGCAAAAATCTCCACAATGGGTCATACTACCTCATTGATGTTCGAGAGCACAAAGACTCACGTAAACCGGAGGAGGAGACCAAGCGGCCGTGGAATATAGCCCTTCTTTGGCCTTACTATACTTGAGCCACAGGCTCTTCTTATGTACATACTTATGACAATGTATATATTATATAATAAACCGGAGCCTCGTCTAAAGCGGGGTCTCTGTTCCTTTTTTACATCATGTGTGGTTTCACAAGGGTTTCTACTGACAAAGCGGAGTTTTATTAACCCGGCCCATAAGGCCACACAGATATAAAGAAAGTCAATAGGGGGCTTGGTTGTCTTCACACCATAGCTACACATCTTGATCAGTTTAAAACCAAAAAGGGATATCACTAGGGGGCTTGGTTTTCTTCACACCATAGCTACACCTCTTGATAGGCTTCAAGCCAAAAGGAAATTATGTGGAACCAAAGAGAGTATGTAGCATCAAGCACAACTCAAACATAGGTAACCACTGAGCACAGCTCAAATATTACCTGGGGGCTCCTTGCTTCTCAAAGAACACCGAGCTTGCACCCTTGTAATAGGCTATCAAGCCAATCTTGGAAGCCAGGTGTATTCACCTAAAACCCTGGGTTATCCTGCCTCTTTAAGTAAGCCACTCCGTCTAGGTAAACCTGGTATGACCCATCGAACGTTTGACAAGTCAATCGCACGGACCCTGAACTTGTCAAAGTTAAAACGGTGATTGGTTAAAGATTGAGGTCCATCTTAAAAGGCTTTGCAAAATGGTTTAACTCAGCGTCCTGGCAGCCCATGAAAAGCCTCGATTTAGGGCCTGCCAGCCCATGAAAAGCCTTGTATATTTCTTTTTTGATTTTCTGTTTTTTATATCTTTTGATAAGGGATTTATGATAAACCGGTGTTCATTACAACCCCGGCATGACTTTCAACGCTTAGTTGTCAGTACATGATCAATTTTAAACCGGTAGTATGTTGCTCCGGTCTGGTTTTGACTAGATGTCACCAGCCTTATACGAACAAATTAGTGGCTATTATAGCCAAGTATGGTTTCATATGAACCGACAAAAGGGCAAGGAGCTGTTAACACTCTGGATTGGTGTTTTTCACCCTTACTAGCAGTTGGTCAGCCAATGAGGTATGTCACAGATATTATCTATTTAATCTGGTTAATACAAATCTTGGTTATCCATCCAAGTTATGTATATATTTTTGGGCATCATGACACGTCCAGTGGTAAACCACTAGGACGCTTTCAAGTTCTTATATGCAGGAACACAAATCATAATGGACTGTGCATAAATAGATCCCAAAAGCGGAACATGTTTTCAAGGTATCAAGCAACACAAACATGCTCGATGGCATGGCAGATAAAGGTGTTCCTGCTATCCTATTACAAGGCGCTTCAAGCGGCCCAAATTGAATAATTGTTTTCAAGAAGTGGCAGACTGTAACTGATAAACCGACCACCGGTTTAGGATTCCTCATTGGGATGGCTTGACGATTGAGGATCATCTTGCACGGTCACGTTCTCTTCATCCCTCCCCAGACGCTGGAAATCAACCGTCGACCAATCGATTCCGGTTAAAGCTTGAAACACGGCCTCTTCATGGATAAGACTGGAGGGGTCAATGTCAGGAGCGTAAGTATGCTTACGGATTGGTGGCACAAGATCTTCGACATCATGGATCACCGCGGGCTGTCTCTTTCCCTCAGCATCATAAACTGGTTGGAAATGAGATAAATATGTGTCCTCCGCCAGTTTGCTTGCTATTGGTCGCATCTCCTTTGTCAGCCTTCGCAGATCGTCATTATTGAAGTGTGAGCCGTCTTCTTTCACGCCAGGATACCCTTTGATGATATCTGCCGGTTCAAGATCCGGAATCCATGCCTTGGCCCGGATTAGCGCGGTCAGCGCTCCTGATCTTGCGGCTGATCTCTTCAGTTCGTTGATCCGGGCAGGTAGCATGGCCAGCTTTTCAATTGTTTCCTTTATCAACGATGGTGCCGGCTTGTTATAGGCTGCAGTGCAAATGGCACACTGGGATCCAGAGAACAGCTGTTCTATCAAGGTGTATGTCGCTTTAAGTTTCATCCGCATGTCAGAGCCCAGATGAGCAATGCGGGTCCCTGTCATGGTTCAGCATCAGTAAACCATCCATTGATAAGATCTTATGAATTAGACAAACTGCACGAGAGGGCACTTACCAAATACAACAGAAGTCATGGCATTAATCTGCCGCTTTAAGCCGGTCAGTTCTTCCACCACCAGCTTCAGGGCTGCCTCTGCGTCCTCGGCCTTTTTTGTTAAACCGGCCTTTTCTGTTTCCCAGTCAGCATGCTCCTTGTTGAAGGTCTCTTTTAGTTTCTCCATAGCTGCCAAGGCATTGGTTAGCTCTTCTTTGGCTTTGGAAGCCTCTGCTTGTTGAGATTTTACATTCTCTTGAAGGTCTGTGGTTTGAGCATCCTTCTTATTTAGTTCAGCCTACAAAGGTGAGATATATCATTAAAACAGGTTATGAAGTACCAAGCGTATAACAAGTTATGCACTTTGTACTTGGGGGCTAATGCCTATTTGTTCTATCGTCAACATATTTTTCACAAGTCTCAAGTACAATGCAAGGATTATCCTTAACACTTGGGGGCTAATGTACATCTGTTCAAAGCTGACGCATTGATTCAAGACCCGGTTTACATCGCAAAGCTAAATCGTCCCTTGGGGGCTACACAGGCGAAAAACTACAGGAATATAATTATCACGTTTGATTTACTTCAAAAGATCAGTTGGTATATGGAGGACAAGTTTGTAAGAGTTAAAATATTATACAGTCCCGGTTTATGATTGTCATCATAAACCGGCCCTTGGGGGCTACTTGGGTTCATGTTTGTACTTTGGATTCAATAAAGGAAAGTGATGAAAATACCTCATAGCGCTCTTTCATCAGGTTCACCAAACCGGCTTCATAATCACGGTTTGAGTACAGACGGTTCAGAAAACCAGAGTGGAGTTCTTGAGCGCTGAGATGGGCGTAGCTTGACAAATCGGTGCTCCATTTGCCTTTTTCCATGGCAGCACGCTCTTCCTTGGCACTATGTTTGGCCAAGATTACAGGACGGCCAGGAGAGGTGTGACCAATACCAATTATGATAACCTCGCCTTCTTTGTCTCTAGCAGCCTTCTCTGGAGTTGATGGAGTGTCAGTAGCTCTCACCGGACTAGACGACCTATCATCAGCCCAGATTGGATCTGCCAGTTCAGCATCAGGCACAACAATGTCCACTTCTGGTTGTTCATGGATATTGTGATCTTGAGGGGGTGGTTCATCAAAAGTTGCTTCAGGATTGGGGCCCTCCGGTTCAACAGTTTGTTCTGGTTCAACCATTTGCTCCGGTTCAAGAACCACCTGATCTTCGGGCAGGTTGTTCACCCAAGCCTTTTTGCTGGGTCTAGCTTTGGCTCTAAAACAGAAAAAGATGCAAAAGTTAAGCATAGCATATAAAGTATGGAAACATTCAAGGAAGGGGTTCAAGTACTTACCCAGCTACAGTTTTGAGAGGAGGAAGTTGGGTCGCTGTTGATTCTCCAGAGGATGAGGGGGGTGTCACCTGATAATTCAAATCAGACGGTTTAAGTGGTTGTCGGAAATAACCTGCCTTGGGATAGGAATTGGCACAAGTGGGCGAGACCTCAGATCGGCGCTTTCGAACCGGGGTGTCAGGTAAATCGGCGGACGTGACCTTTTGGCCGCTATGTCGGGTGGTGCAGCGAGCCTTGTGCTGGTGCGTCTTCAAAATAAATGTTGGGTCCAAATGAGCAAGAGGATGAGAAAAGCTTACTTTCTGGACTGCTTGACGGATTTTTTGTGTTGGCATAGAGTCTAAACCGGAGGAAAGGGTAATTACCTCTACATCGTCAGCTTGGCTGCCCTCCACGTCCTCCTGATAAGTATCATTATCAATAAGATGCATGAAAAGGGAACCAAGTGAATCAAGTTCTACCTCAACTTCCGGTCCATCCGGGTCGTCATCCAGTTCCATGCTACTGCGTTCAGCTGCCTTCCACTTTGAGGTTTTCTTGACGACTTTTGTTTTAGGACGGGAAGGTTTTGCTGCTTTCTCCTAAGGCTTCCTTTTCCAGAACGGATCATCACCCTGTTTCAAAGAAGGGCAAAGGATATTCACAGCTTGTACAGTACAAGGATATCAAGTGTAAAGTGGAAGACAATGCTTACAGCAGGCGGTTTGTTCTTCGTATAGAAGGGGGTTAAGCCGGTTTGGTGGCAGACAGATTCTGATTCATTCAAAATCTTCTTGACACCCTCAGTAACTTCTTCATCGGTTAGCTGAATGTTGATGTGATGTTGGGAGTCTTCTACTTCACCAGTGTACTCACACATTAAACCCGAGCGGCGACTTAACATCAAGATGCTCCAGGATATCCAGCAACGCACAAAGTCGACGCCTGATAAACCGTTGGCCATAAAGTCTCGGAGCTTGGCAAGTTGAGGGACATATGAGGCCCGTTCCTAGGCACTTAGACGTTGCGGCAGTGGATGAGTGTTGGAAAGCTGGTGGGCACGGTAACCCGGCAGAGGGTTCTCGTCTTCAGGGGAGGTGTCTTTACAGTAGAACCAAGTTTGGTTCCACTCTTTGGGGTGACTGTGCAGCTTGGCATGAGGAAATTCAACCTCTTTTCTTTTTTGAATGGAGATGCCACCAAGTTTAGTGTTGGGTCCGTCTACAAATTCAGTGCGTCGATTCAGATGGAAAAATCCTGGAACAGCTCAGCAGTTGGTTCTTCTTGTAAGTACACTTCAAAGAAGACTTGGAAATTGCATATATTGGATACCGAGTAAGGTCCAATATCTTGAGGGTGGAGCTGGAAACTGGCAAGCACATCCCGGAAAAACTTTGACCCGGGCGGTTTGAAACCACGACCTATGTGATCAATAAATACCACTACCTCACCCTGCTTAGGGGTGGGAGGATTCTCCGGTCCAGGAACTCGCCATCGGATCTCACTCTTTTTTGGTAAGGTACCAATTTTGACCATTCCATTAAGCTGCTCCTCGGTAACCTGGGAGGGAGCCCAGTTACAGGCATAAAACTTCTTGGCCATTGCAAGTGAAAAGCTGAAAGGAAATACCGGTTTACAATCCATTCATGGTAGTGCATAAGGTGCAACAGAATAAAGATATACAAGTATGTAAATTTCGTAAACCGGAGGCTGATACAATAAGGCAATAACGGAACAAAGGTATACACATACTGTTAAACCGGAGTATGACAATAGAGATGAAGGGATTGTCGGTTTACAAGGGGACTAATGGTATGTGATAGACTGCTTTTACAAAGATAAACTGACTATGTGATAAAGAGGATACAGATCTAAGGCAAGAATGACTAAGTAAGGTAAAACAGGTTTCACAAGGTTGCATGGAAATTTTGGATCTACCGTAAGACAGGAAAGCAAAAAGATTTAGACCTAAAAAGGTTGGTCCCGAAGTGGTTCACAAAGGACCAGGTCAGTTTTTATGCGCATAAGGGTTCGTTGTGGTAACGGGAGATAAGCCATTACATGGAATACATCAAGTTTAATGTTTTTACCCTTGGACTAAGGAGAAACAGGGAAGAACAGTGTCGGAGCCTCGATGAACTTCGATGAACAAGGAAACTCTAGGCAGACCTACAAAGGAGAAAGGAAAGGACTTACAGCGGCTGTTGAAGCAGCGGAGGTACGTTGCAGCTCTCTGGTGCAACCAGGTTGATGCAGTGGCCAACGGAGAGGTGGAGGCGAAGTTCGACGACGGCGGTGGTGCTCGGGTGCAGATGCGTCGCAAGGAGGAAGAATAAGTGAAGGAGACGAAGGAGGAAAGAGAATGGCCCTTTGTCCTATTTATAAGGTGAAGCGATAAGCGACAAGTGCGTGAATTGAGGAGTTTAAAATGGATAGTTAATAAGGATGTCACCTCGATGGTTGGATATTCATTAATGAAGGGTATCTTCGGCTTCAACGAATAGATGATGTCATGGCGGTTTACTACGGATCTAAAGGATGACGTCACGACGGTTTACCAGATCCATACGAAGGTGCCAGGGCAAGAATTTTTCTAACGTATTGAAAATTGACATGAACAAGTTCACATCAATCTGGGGCCTAATGTTGGGGATATGACTACTGGAGGTAAAACGGCTAGGAGTGGTCGGGTTAACTCCATGAATATAGAAGCCCATGAAGACGAGAGGATGGTGACGCTTTACGAAGGCCTAAGGCCCAAAGGCGAGTTAAGGCCTGTAGATGTAAACCGACTCTTTATGTAACTTGTATTGTAAGTTAGAAGGAATGGAGACCGAGCCAGACACGTTTATGATCCGGCCTCCCTCTGTAAACCGGCGGGCGTCAACCTATGTATATAAAGGGACGACCCGACAGCGGTTTAGGGACAATAGACAACAACTCGAGAGCCAGGCAAAGCGGATTCGCTCCCTGGTCATCGAAACCCTAGCAATACCAATCACAACTAGACATAGGATTTTACCTTCATCAAAGGGGCCGAACTAGTATAAAATCCCTCGTGTCCCTTGTCTGGTTTAACCCCTTTAAGCTAACCCATAGCGATGGCTCCACGACTAAGTCCTTTCACGAGAACATCTACCGTGACAAACCCATGACAGTTTAGGAGGAAAAGGCATGGGTTTCTGAACCCATGGTTCTCTTTCTTTACCGTGCTTACTAGCAACAAAGTCTCTCTTATCATAACGTTGATTCTTTGATTGTGGGTTATCAAGATCAAGAGCAGGTTCAATCTCTACATCATTGTCATTACTAGGTTGAGCATCAACATGAGCATCATCATTAACATTATCACTAGGTTCATGTTCATTACCAGATTCTGTTTCAGCATTGGAGATAGAGATATTATTGGGATTCTCAGGTGTGTGAATAACAGGTTCACTAGAAGCATGCAAATTCCTATCATTTTTCTTTCTCTTCCTTTTGGAAGGACTAGGTGCATCAATATTAATTCTCTGAGAATCTTGCTCAATTCTCTTAGGATGACCCTCAGGATACAAAGGTTCCTGAGTCACTTTACCTCCTCTAGTTGCAACTCTAACAGCAAAGTCATTTTTCTTATCATTTAATTCATTGAGCAAATCATTCTGAGCTTTAAGTACTTGTTCTACTTGAGTGGTAACCATAGAAGCATGTTTACTAATAAGCTTAAGTTCACCTTTACATTATCCATATAACAACTCAAGCCTCCAATCATATAAGCATTGTGTTTCAATTGTCTACCAACATAAGCATTAAAATCTTCTTGCTTAACCATAAAGTTATCAAATTCATCCAAACATTGGCTAGCAAACTTAGCAGGAGGCATTTCAGCTTTATCATATCTATAGAGAGAATTTACCTTTACTACCTGTGTCGGGTTATCGAGGCCATGTATTTCTTCAATAGGTGATGAACTAAGACCATGTATTTCTTCAACAGGCGGTAAATTCTTAACATCTTCATCTTTTATACCTTTTTCTTTCATAGATTTCTTTGCCTCTTGCATATCTTCAAGACTGAGAAATAGAATGCCCCTTTTCTTCCGAGTTGGCTTAGGAGTTGGTTCAGGAAGTGTCCAATTATTTTCATTGGTCAACATATTATTCAATAGAATTTCAGCTTGATCAACAGTTCTTTCCCTGAAAACACAACCAACACAACTATCCAGGTAATCTCTGGAAGCATTGGTTAGTCCATTATAAAAGATATCAAGTATTTCATTCTTCTTGAGAGGATGATCAGGCAAAGCATTAAGTAATTGGAGAAGCCTCCCCAAGCTTGTGGGAGACTCTCTTCTTCAATTTGCACAAAATTATATATCTCCCTTAAAGCATCTTGTTTCTTATGAGCAGGGAAATATTTAGCAAAGAAGTAGTAAATCATATCCTGGGGACTATGCACACAACTAGGATGAAGAGAATTAAACCATATCTTAGCATCGTCCTTTAATGAGAACAGAAATAATTTAAGGATATAATAGTAGCGAGTTTTCTCATCATTAGTGAACAGGGTAGCTATATCATTTAATTTAGTAAGATGTGACACAACAATTTCAGATTCATAGCCATAGGAAGGATCAGATTCAACCAGGGTAATTAACTCAGGATCAATAGAGAAATCATAATCCTTATCAGTAATAAAGATAGGTGAAGTAGCATAAGCAGGATCATATTTCATTCTAGCATTCCAAGTTTTTTCTTTAAGCTTAGCTAATAGTTTCTTAAGATCACTTCTATCATTGCAGGCAAGAAAGTCTCTAGTAGTTTCTTCATCCATAATATAACCCTCAGGAACAACAGGCAATTCATATCTAGGGGGAGAATCTTCATCATCACTTTCATCAATATTATCAGTTTCAATAATTTCATTCTCCCTAGCCCTAGCAAGTTGTTCATCAAGAAATTCACCTAGTGGCATAGTATTATCAAGCGTAGAAGTAGTTTCATCATAAGTATCATGCATAGCAGAAGTGGCATCATCAATAACATGCGACCTATCAGAATCAATAGCATGCATAGGTGTCGCAAGCTTACTCAAAACAGAAGGTGAATCAAGTGCAGAGCTAGATGGCAGTTCCTTACCTCCCCTCGTAGTTGAGGGAAAAATCTTGGTTCTTCGATCTTTCAAGTTCTTCATAATGATAAGTAGATATAAATCCCAAGTGACTCAAAGAATAGAGTTATGCTCCCCGGCAACGGCGCCAGGAAATGTTCTTGATAACCCACAAGTATAGGGGATCGCAATAGTTTTCGAGGGTGGAGTATTCAACCCAAATTTATTCATTCGATACAAGGGGAGCCAAAGAATATTCTCAAGTATTAGCAGCTGAGTTGTCACTTCAACCACACCTGGAAACTTAATATCTATAGCAAAGTTTTTAGTAGCAAGTAATATGATAGTAGTGGTAATGGTGGCAAAAGGTAACGGTAGCAAAAGTAATATTTTTGGGTTTTGTAGTGATTGTAACAGTAGCAACAGAAAAGTAAATAAGCGAAGAACAATATATGAAAAGCTCGTAGGCATTGGATCGGTGATGGAGAATTATGCCGGATGCGATCGATCATGTAACAGTCATAACATAGAGTGACACAGAACTAGCTCCAGTTCATCAATGTAATGTAGGCATGTATTCCGAATACAGTCATACGTGCTTATGGAAAAGAATTTGCATGACATCTTTTGTCCTACCCTCCCATGGCAGCAGGGTCCTAATGGAAACTAAGGGATATTAAGGCCTCCTTTTAATAGAGTACCAGACCAAAGCATTAACACATAGTGAATACATGAACTCCTCAAACTACGGTCATCACCGGTAAGTATCCCGATTATTGTCACTTCGGGGTTAACGGATCATAACACATAATAGGTGACTATAGACTTGCAAGATAGGATTAGGAACTCTCATATATTGATGAAAACATAATAGGCTCAGATCTGAAATCATGGCCCTCGGGCCATAGTGACAAGCATTAAGCATAGAAAATTCATAACAACATCAATCTCAGAACATAGTGGATACTAGGGATCAAACCCTAACAAAACTAACTCGATTACATGATAAATCTCATCCAACCCATCACCGTCCAGCAAGCCTACGATGGAATTACTCACGCATGGCGGTGAGCATCATGAAATTGGTGATGGAGGAAGGTTGATGATGACGATGGTGACGGATTCCCCTCTCCGGAGCCCCGAACGGACTCCAGATCAGCCCTCCCGAGAGAGTTTAGGGCTTGGCGGCGGCTCCGTATCGTAAAACGCGATGAATCCTTCTTTCTGATTTTTCTCCCCGAAAGTGAATATATGGAGTCAAGGTTGACGTCGGTGGAGCATCAGGGGGCCCACGAGGCAGGGGGGTGCCCCCCACCCTCGTGGACAGGTGGTGGGGCCCCTGATATGGATCTTTCTTCCAGTATTTTTTATATATTCCAAAATAATTCTCCATTGATTTTCAGGTCATTCCGAGAACTTTTATTTCTGCACAAAAATAACACCATGGCAATTCTGCTGAAAAAAGCATTAGTCCGGGTTAGTTCCATTCAAATCATGCAAGTTAGAGTCCAAAACAAGAGCAAAAGTGTTTGGGAAAGTAGATACGACGGAGACGTATCAGCCCTTTGTGTCGTTATCGAGGGAGCTAGGAGCGTAGGGTGGTGTAGCCGTGGTTGAGGTAGCCAGGTGTGGATGTCGTGGTCGGTGTTAAGGTACTCTCCATGGAGCCACGGGCAAAAGGAGGCGCCGAGTGAGTCATGGGTGCAGTGGTGTCGAGGTAGTGGTGCACCTGAAAGAAGAAGGTGTTGACGAGGCATTGCGTTGGGTTTGCCAAGCCCGGAGACACATCGTGGATGAAGGCACGCATCGGTGTTCTTCCTCGCCTACTTCGAGCACTGTTGCCACCCCCCTAACCTAGCCTCTGCTGCCTCCTCAGGCCACCTACACCGCTCTTCTTCCCCCGTGTCACTGCTGCTCACCTACCCGAGTTGCGTCACTGCTTGTGCCGCTGCCGCTCGCTCACCCAAGCCATGCTGCCACTCCACTCCTTCGTCTTCGTCCACCACCAACTCATCACCAGCGTCGTCGTCATCATCTTCCCCAACCACTTTATCTACTCCGACAACCGTGGTCAACATCAGCAACTTCTACTCCTCGAGATGGCGTACAACTCATGTAGGTTCTCGTCTACACATGCCCAGTGCTAGCAACACCAATGCGTCCCTTCGTCCACGACGTGTGCCCGGGTTGGGCAAACCTGGAGCAGTGCCTCAACATCGACTTCGTCCGTCTACGCATGCCCGGTGCTGGCAACATTGGTGCGTGCCTTCGTCCATGACATGTTGATGAGAACATCACTACTACAGTTACACCCACAACCCCCTATTGTTGCATATACTGGACCAATTAAGAGCTCGCGCAAGCAATTTAAATTATCAGGTTTCATTTCTTGGTAGCAATTCTAATGTTCATGAGAATATGATGCTGCCTAAATTGGATATATTTGTTTTGCTTACAAATGAAGGGCCCATCATGGACAAGAAGGATGAACATTGGAGCATGATCAAGCATGGAGAGGATGGTGCACGCAAGGGGAACAAGAATGAAGTTTCTGGTGGAGTTTTCAACACTTTGGAACCACCATGATGACATACAAGGACATAGCCAAAATATACAAGATGGAATTTCTTGAATTTCCTCCATAGTTTAATATAGTGTTGCGCCACCTTATTTTTGGGCCAGGCCCACGTAATTTCAGAAAATAGTTAATAGGCTATTTTTAGAGTTCGTATTAATAGGGAAAACGAGTTAGGACAGAATTTTGTCCCACCTTGCCAAGGCTGGACGAAATTCCCCTTTGCCCCCTATAAATACATATCTTCGGGCATTGTTTTATACTAGGGTTTTGTTTATATTAAAGTTAGCCATAGTTGCAACTTGCGTCCTTCGTTTTTCTTCAATGACCAGACGAAGATGTCACAGAACCCCACTTTGATCAATAAAGCTTTCCTCTTACATCCGCAATATCTAGATTGCAATCTCAGTTTCTTGCTTGCTCTTCGTTTGCTTACGAGAAACAGACCCTTGTGGTCAATAACCTCTTAGAGTTGGTTTAGCAATTTCTAAGGCGCGACGTCTTCAAACGTTCGTCATTGGATCATCTAAGTCGGCTCCCACCAAAAATGATAGTTACCATCTTATCCAATGATGGGACATCTTTGCTTTTATCATGTGTCCCCGAGCTTGGCAAACCCGGCGTGACGCCTTGTCAACATTGTCTTCTTCCTGGCACACCACTAGCTACCTCGATACCACTACACCCATGAGTAACTCGATGCCTGATACGTCTCCAACGTATCTATAATTTTTGATTGTTACAAGCTGTTTTATTATCAATCTTGGATGTTTTATAATCATTTTATAGTCATTTTATATCATTTTTTGGTACTAACCTATTGACATAGTGCCGAGTGCCAGTTGCTATTTTTCCATGTTTTTTACATCACAGAAAATCAATATCAAACGGAGTCCAAATGCCATGGAACTTTACGGAGATTTTTTATGGATCAGAAGATAGATATTGGGCCCTGGTAGCACCTGGGGGAGTCTCGAGGAGCGGACAACCCACCAGGGCACGCCCTGGTGGGTTGTGCCCACCTCAGGTGCCCCCCGGACCGCCTCTTTGCTCTATAAATACCCAAATATTCCCAAAACCCTAGGGGAGTCGATGAAATATTCATCCAACAGCCGCAGAGTCTAGAACCACCAGATCCAATCTAGACACCATCACGGAGGGGTTCACCACTTCCATTGGTGCCTCTCCGATGATGCGTGAGTAGTTCTTTGTAGACCTTCGGGTCCGTAGTTAGTAGCTAGATGGTTTCATCTCTATCTCTCTCTTGATTCTCAATACAATGGTCTCTTGGAGATCCATATGATGTAACTCTTTTGCGGTGTGTTTGTTGGGATCGATGAACTTTGAGTTTATCATCAGATCTATCTTTTTATATCCATGAAAGTATTTGAGTTTCTTTGATCCCTTTTATGCATGATCTCTTATAGCCTCGTATTCTCCGATATTTGGTTTTTTTTGGCCAACTTGATCTATTTATCTTGCAATGGGAAGATGTGCCCGGTAGTGGGTTCGATCTTGCGGTGCTTGATCCCAGTGACAGAAAGGGAACCGACACATATGTATCATTGCTACTAAGGATAAAAAGATGGGATCTATATCTACCGCCATAGATAAACGGATTTCGTCTACATCATGCCATCATTCTTATTGCATTACTCAGTTTTTCCATGAACTTATTACACTAGATGCATGCTGGATAGCAGTCAATGTGTAGAGTAATAGTAGTAGATGAAGGTAGGAGTCGGTCTACTAATCTTGGACGCGATGCCTATTTAATGATCATTTCCTCGATATCGTCATAATTATTTGAGGTTCTATCAATTGCCCAACGGTAATTTATTTACCCACCGTTTGCTATTTTTCTCGAGAGAAGCCACTAGTGAAACCTATGGCCCTCGGGTCTTCTTTCTCATATATTTGCCTTCGCGGTCTACCTTCTATTTGCTTTTATTTTCAGATCTATTAAACCAAAAACCCAAAAATACCTTGCTGCAATTTATTTTATTTGGCGTTTGATATATCAATATTTACAACTTTCTCCCGTCCACGTTCCATTTTGGGCGCCGTTACCCGAAAGGGATTGACAACCCCTTTAACACGCCGGGTTGCGAGTGGTTGTTATTTGTGTGCAGGGGTTGTTTACGTTGTGTTGCTTGGTTCTCCTACTGGTTTGATAACCTTGGTTTCATATCTGAGGGAAATACCTACCGCCGTTGTGCTGCATCATCCCTTCCTCTTTGGGGAAATACCGACGTAGCTTTAAGCGACATCAAAAGGAATTTCTAGCGCCGTTGCCAGGGAGGATCTTCAACATAACCAGGTTCCTAATCATAAATCTCATCTCCTCGCAATTTACATTATTTGCTATTTGCCTCTCGTTTCCTCTCCCCCACTTCACGAAAAAAAATCATTTTATTCGCCTCTCTTTTTCCGTTTGCCATTTTCTCGTTAGATCTATTCTTTGCCTGCAATCATGAGTGATTTTGGTATGGCACCAATAGATCATGGACTGACTCCTAAGATTGGACGTACAGGAAATCTAGATGCTAAAACTTTTATCTTGGGGCAAGGGAACGTTATGGGAAAAGAACGTATCCAAGAATTTTTCAGTTGTGTTGGGAAGCTTAGCATTGATGATGCTCCTATACTTAAAACTACTAGATTTTATGCGGATGCTATTTCAGCACTAGTTCTGAAACTTGAAAGTAAATTTATTCGTACCCATCCTACCTTGCAAAGATTGTTTCTTGAGCGCCCTGTTATAAAGAATCCTAGAGCTAAAAAGTTGGCCACTCTCATTCTTATGAATGAGTTTGACTACATAATACGGGAAGCTAGGGAAATCTTTGACTTTTATGGTATGAATCGTGAAAAACTTGTGATAGATGAAATTCATTACAATTGTGATTATGCTTTAAGACATTTTCTTGGGGACAATAAAATCTTTGATGAGAATCTTAAAAAGGAAGTCCCAGTTCTAGATATAATCCAACAAGTCTTCAATAATGTTAATCAACATTACTCTTGGATTGTTGCGGGAAATCAAAATGGGTATGATGAAAACCAACTTATGATTGCCAAGGCCTCTATGGATAACATGTTTTATGTTGAGTTTACAAAGCCTCATGATGAAAATACCTCTAAGAAAGTCAAGAACAAGGATGACAAAACTTAAATCCTTGCTTTATGCCTAGCTAAGGGCATAAAACTATAGCGCTTGTTGGGAGGCAACCCAACGAATAAAATTTATTTTTGCTTTTTGCTTCCTGTTCTTGAGTGTTAGCACAATTATGCTACTTTTATGATTGTGTTTTTTTGTTTTAATTAGTGTTTGTGCCAAATAAAGCCTTTAGGATCTTCTTGGGTGATAGTTGTTTGATCTTGCTGAAAAAATAGAAAGTTTTGCACTCACAAAATTAATTTTAATTTTTTACCAGACAGAGATAAAATACCCATTCCAATTGCAGTAGATCAATATACAAATTTCTCAGGTCGTCCTAATTTTTCAGAGTTTTTTGAGTTATATAAGTATTCGAAATAGTCAGATTGCTACAGACTGTTCTGTTTTGACAGATTCTGTTTTCTTCGTGTTGTGTGCTTATATTGATGGATATATGGTTTTATTTGATGAGTTTTTGCCATAGAAAAGTTGTAATATAGTAGATATAATACAAAAACAAAATATGAATTGGTTTTATACAACACTTATAGTAGTGTTTTATTATTCTTATACTAACGGATCTCACGAGGGCTTTGTTGAGTTTTGTGTGATTGAAGTTTTCAAGTTTTGAGTTCTCTTATGATGGATGAAGGAAGGATGTAAGAGCCTAAGCTTGGGGATGCCCCGGCATCCCAAGCTATTATCCAAGAATGAGAAACCAACTAAGCTTGGGGATGCCCCCGAGTGGCATCCCCGCTTTCTTCCAACAACTATCGGTATTTTACTTGAGACTATATTTTTATTTGTCACATGATATGTGTTTTGCTTGGAGCGTCTTGTATGATATGTGTCTTTGCTTGTTTTATTTTGTGTTTTAAGTCATCAATCCTTGCTGGACACACCTATTAAGAGAGCCAAAATTATATCTTGACTTGTTAGAATTGCTCTCTATGCCTCACATAAATTTTTTTATGAGCAATGGACTTGCTCTAGTGCTTCACTTATATCTTTTTGAGCACGGTGTGCTTTGTTATTTTTGAAAAAATTCTCTCTTTCTTCACTTAGATTTATTTGAGAATTAGTATAAAAAATTAAGAAAATCTCTCTTGCTTCACTTAAACTATTTTGAGAGAAAGAAAAAAAATTATGCTCATGATCTCCACTTATATTTGTTTGAGCTTATGAAAAGCAACACATGAAAATTAGTCCCAATGTGGTAGATATCCAAGAAGGATAAAAAAGGGGGAAATGTCATGAAGATCATTAGACAAAATAAGCTTGATTCTTAGTAATAGTTTTGAGATATGATGATGTGATATGTGAGTCATCTTGGTGATTAATTATGCTTTAGTAAGAATATTGGTGTTAAGGTTTGTGATTCCCTATGCATGCACAAAAGTCAATAATCATGCAATGAAAATTATATCCTACTCATGGTGCATTATTTGGTGTTAATTATGCTTGATGCTTGCTTATGAGATTATTCGTTTCTTGGTTGGTCGCTTCCCAATCTTTTTGCTAACCTTCATTTTGCACTAAGTATGACCTCTATTTGTGCATCCAAAATCCTTTAAACCAGTTTTGCCACATGAGTCCACTATATCTACCTATATGTGGTATTCTTTTGCCGTTCTAAGCAAATTGTTATTCTCAAGATGGGTGTTTATTCACTTGTCATTGTACAAGAGTAAGGCAAAGGTATTAGGGATGCCTAGTCCCAAAATGCAAAAACAAATGAATTTACTTTATGTTGTCAAATAATAAATTCCTTGGAAAGTGTTGGTATGGAGGGCAATAGTGGATACGGCTAGCATGGAAAGTGAAAGTTAGGGTGAAAAAAGGAACAAACTTTATTTTCGATTTGGGAACCGCCTATGATGTATCTATGCATGGAAAGTATTGGGAACTCTAAGTCATTTTCGTTGGTGGGATGGATACACCTCCCAAAATGTTTTTTATCTCAATTTTTTCGCTTTGAGCTCTGGCACCTCTACAAATCCCTACTTCCCTCTATGAAGGGCCTATCTTTTACTTTATGTAATTTTTATTTTGAGTCTCCATCTTCTATTATAAAAGCACCAACTAGGAAGCAATATGGTCGTGCTTAAGTATTGGGTGTAGTTAATATTCGAGTGTGTTTCATGAATGGATCAATGTGTGAGCATGATGGACTAGGGATAGCTTATTTTAACGTTGATATTTTGGAAGACATGGTTGCTTGTTGATATGCTTGAGTATCTAAATTATTATGTCAAAACTAGACTATTGCTTTGAACACATAAAAGTCCAAATGTCCATGCTATAAAGAAAAGAATATGATATGACATGATGAACAGCACTCCACATCAAAAATTCTGTTTTTATCACTTACCTACTCGAGGACAAGTAGGAGTTAAGCTTGGGAATGCTGATACGTCTCCAACGTATCTATAATTTTTGATTGTTCCATGATGTTTTATTATCAATTTTGGATGTTTTATAATCATTTTATAGTCATTTTATATCATTTTTTGGTACTAACCTATTGACATAGTACCAAGTGCCAGTTGCTATTTTTTCCATGTTTTTTACATCACAGAAAATCAATATCAAACGGAGTCCAAATGCCACGAAACTTTACGGAGATTTTTTATGGACCAGAAGGAAGATATTGGGCCCTGGTAGCACCTGGGGGGAGTCCCGAGGAGGGGACAACCCACCAGGGTGCGCCAGGAGGCCCAGGCCCGCCCTGGTGTGTTATGCCCACCTCGGGTGCCCCCCGGACAGCCTCTTTGCTCTATAAATACCCCAATATTCCCAAAACAACCTAGGGGAGTCGACGAAATATTCATCCAGCTGCCGCAGAGTCCAGAACCACTAGATCCAATCTAGACACCATCACGGTGGGTTTCACCACTTCCATTGGTGCCTCTCCGATGATGCGTGAGCAGTTCTTTGTAGACCTTCAGGTCCGTAGTTAGTAGCTAGATGGCTTCATCTCTGTCTCTCTCTCTCTCTTGATTCTCAATACAATGGTCTCTTGGAGATCCATATGATGTAACTCTTTTGCGGTGTGTTTGTTGGGATCGATGAACTTTGAGTTTATCATCAGATCTATCTTTTTATATCCATGAAAGTATTTGAGTTTCTTTGATCTCTTTTATGCATGATCTCTTATAGCATCGTATTTCTTCTCCGATATTTGGGTTTTGTTTGGCCAACTTGATCTATTTATCTTGCAATGGGAAGAGGTGCCCGGTAGTGGGTTCGATCTTACGGTGCTTGATCCCAGTGATAGAAAGGGAACCGACACATATGTATCATTGCTACTAAGGATAAAATGATGGGATCTATATCTACCGCCATAGATAAACGGATCTCGTCTACATCATGTCATCGTTCTTATTGCATTACTCCGTTTTTCCATGAACTTAATACACTAGATGCATGCTGGATAGCGGTCGATGTGTGGAGTAATAGTAGTACATGCAGGAAGGAGTCGGTCTACTAATCTTGGACGTGATGCCTATGTAATGATCATTGCATCTATATCGTCATAATTATTTGAGATTCTGTCGGTTGCCCAACAGTAATTTGTTTACCCACCGTTTGCTATTTTTCTCGAGAGAAGCCACTAGTGAAACCTACGGCCCCCGGGTCTTCTTTCTCATATATTTACCTTTGTGGTCTACCTTTTATTTGCTTTTATTTTCAAATCTATTCAACCAAAAACCCAAAAATACCTTGCTGCAATTTATTTTATTTGGCGTTTGATCTATCAATATTTACAACTTTCTCTCGTCCACGTGCCATTTCTGGCGCCGTTACCCGAAAGGGATTGACAACCCCTTTAACACGTCGGGTTGCGAGTGGTTGTTATTTGTGTGCGGGGGCTGTTTACGTTGCGTTTCTTGGTTCTCCTACTGGTTCGATAACCTTGGTTTCATATCTGAGGGAAATACCTACCGCCGCTATGTTGCATCATCCCTTCCCCTTTGGGGAAATGCCGACGTAGCTTCAAGCGACATCAATGCATGTTTCCGCTTGCTGCTCCACGACGGCTATCTCGGCACCGGCCACCCCGACACAAAATCGACCATGGCATTCCTCGCACGGATAGCTTGACCACAGCTACACCACCCTACACTCTCGGCTACACCAACATCAGCATAAATGGCTACCGCCTTGCTTGCAACCTCGCCGATTTCCACTCCAGCCATGACTTCCACGATGCATCGACCGTTATGACTATGGGGGGATATTCGTCGTCTTACCTTCGGATTCTTCTCCAGTCTATATTATGGGCGACAGACGAAACCTAGGTAGGCCCTTCGTGGTAATCATGGAGATGGACCGCCCCGGGGATGGCATGGTGTGAAAGCGGCTGCGACGGCTTGGGTTTATGATCGAGATATGGCTGATACCATGTAGAAGGGATAGAGAGGGATTGGTGGAATTTTTCACTGTACTACTTGAGCCGTGTGTGTGTGTATATATATATATATGTGTGTGTGTGTGTGTGTGTGTGTGTGTGTGTATAGGAGTACATGATCAACTTGGAGTACCAGACAAGGTAGAAACAAGCCCTAGTCTATCCTATACTTCCTAATAATCACGATACTCAACACCATGCAATATCGCATATATTTTGGCCTCCAAAGCATCATTGTAGTTAGATAGAAATTTGTATGCTGCAAACACAACTAACGCATAAAATCATACCCGTTGTTGGCATGGCATCCACCTCAGCGAAAAAGCCAGCCACTGGCAATGGCAGATGTTCAGCTGGGGGAGGGGCCAGGCCATAGGTAGGGGAGGATTCTCCTCCATCAGTTGCACCATCTCCACTGGCACTGGCATCTTCACTTTCAAAATATCCTTTGTCGAAAACTTATGGGCATTTCTTATAGATTTCTAGTGGCTCCATAATTGAGGGGATTTCTTATGAAACATATCATTTCTCAATTTCCATATCCTTCAAACAAGCAATATGATCATGTGTATGGTAGATTTTTTCAAAAAGGAGGATGACCCCCGGTCTCTGCATCCCATAATGCACACAACCATTTTATTAAGTAAAGTACCAGGCCAGTACAAAGGCCATCGCAATGATCAAACAATCATTCTTGAGGCCGTTGCATCGGAGGATCTATGGATCTGACATTCATTGTTTGGATTGTGTGGCTCTCACAATGGCATAAATGTGTTTTCCAAGTCATCACTATTTGCTAGGCTTGTTACCAGAGATGCTCCTCCTTGCAGTTATATGATCAATGGTCGTGAGTACAGGATGGGTTACTACCTTGCAGATGGCATCTTTCCTCCATGGTCCACATTTGTCAAAACAATTCTAGTCCAAAAAGTAACAAAAGTTATCACTTTATTTCCAACACATCAACTGCCGACTAGGAGGGATGTGGAGAGAGATTTTGTTGTTCTTCAGAATTGCTTTGCAATCGTTTGTGGTATTGTCAAGTATTGGGACTCCAAGGTTCTATGGAAAATCATGACTTGTTGCATCGTCTGTCATAACATGATCATTGAATATGAGAGACACATGCTTGAGAACATTCCGTACATCACCAATGGGAATCCCATTGAGCAAGAGCACGATGCAAAAATGATCCAGGCATTCCTCGAAGCACATCATAGGATTGAGAACCGACAAGTTCATACCCAGCTCCAAGATAATCTTGTCGAGCATGAGTGGCATCTCCATAACACTTCATAGTTGTGCTTTTATCATGCTATTTACTTCATTTGAACTATGTCGTGTGTGAATATGAATCATTTGGTTTGTAAACTAGTCACTCCGTTCCTTTATCTAAGGTGTACTTTTTGGGGCACGATGACCTAGGAAACAAATTATAGATAATTTAGGACAAAATTACTCTTGACAAATTTGTTAGTTAGTGGAAAGTAAATCAGTTAGGATATGAAATGAAGAGATACTAACAATCAGGGGAGAGATACTTTCCTTTTTTCCAGAAAAAGAGATACATGCAATCAGAAGAGCATTATGAGAAATTAGAAGAAATGCACCTTAAATTGCGGAACTTTATCAAAAAACATATACACCTTATATAAAGGAACGGAGGGAGTATGAATTTGTTCAATTTGTGTATTGTGTGAAACTTATTTATTATGTTTGTTTTTTATGTATGCTAATATGTACTTGCAATGTATTAAGTAAACTACAATTGGAATAATTTGGCAAACTTTGTTAAATATACGGGATCGGTTAGAAACGACCAAAACTAGAAGAGTAAAAAATACTCCACTAAGATTTACTTGGCCGTTTACTCCTCTAAAATTTAAGAGATCGACTAGAGATGCCCTTAGCAATTATGTATGAGTACAGAGATAGTGTGTGATGCTTTTTGAGTGTTTAAAACATGACATGTTGTTGTGTTGGAGTTGAATCTTGATGATTTGGTTCCGTCCGAAGAGCATCTACAGTCGGCGCTCCAAAGCTTCCTCATGCGTTCGGGTGGACAGCCCGATCACTGTTCGATAAAAAAATCGACCCATCCGAGCACCTCAAATCGGTCTCAAATGCCCGGGCTGACTAGCACCCCTCATATCCATTCCAAATGTAGCAAGGATATGTATTAGAATGGAATAGAGGAGGATTGGTGGAATCGATGATTATTTCTTGAGCCTCATGGGCATATATATAGGAGTACAATGGCCAACTTAGAGACAAGACAAGGCAGGACCAAACCCTAGCTATCCTTACTTCCTAATAATCATAATACTCAACATCCCCCCATAGTCACAACGATAGCGACGTAGATGGTGAGATTGGAGAAGAATCTGAAGGCAAGCCGACGGACCCCCCCCCCCCACACACACACACGGTCATAACGGTCGATGCATCGCGGAAGTCGTGGCTGGAGTTGAAACCAACGAGCTTACTCAAGCAAGGACGTAGCCCTTTTTTGCCATTATTGAGGTAGCCGAGAGCATGGGGTGGTGTAGTTGTGGTCGAGGTAGCTGTGCAAAGAATACCGTGGTTGATGTTGAGTCAGGGTGGCCGGTATCGAGGAAGTCACCATGGAACCGTGGGGGCAAGGAGGAGCCGAGTTAGTCATGGGTGCAGTGGTGTCGAAGTAGTGGTGCACCAGGAATAAGACAATGTTGATGAGGCATCGCACCGGGTTTGGCTAACTCGGGGGCACGTCGTAGACAAAGGAATGTGTCGGTGTTACCAGCACCGGGCATGCGTAGATGAATGAAGCCGAAGTTCATGAAGCGTCTGTAAGATTCAGGGCTCCGTGGACCCAAGAAGGTCCGAACTCGGGGGCGTGTGCGAGGATGTCAACCTCTCCAGTCTCAAGCTCGTCACCCTATAGCCTAGCCTCGCTGGGTGCACGCACAAGCGGGGAAGAAGATGAACACGGCAGTTTACCCAGGTTCGGGCCACCTTGTGGTGTAAAACCCTACTCCTGCTTTGTGGTGGATTGGCCTCATGAGGGGCTGAGAATGAACTAGTACAGTGGATGAACAGCCTCGCGAGGGCTATGGTGGTGAGGGTGGAAAGGATCTGATCCACCTCTATGGTAGTGGCTAAACTATATTTATAGTGGCCTTGGTCCTCTTCCCTCGAAAACTTAGGCGGGAAGGGATCCCGCAATGGCCAATTTTAAAGGGGACAAGTAGTACATCTAATCCTGACGAAAGGTGGTATTCGCCTCCAAAGCTTTTGGTCGTGACGCAATAGTGCGCTCGGTGATGACATCCGTCCTGTCGAGCTCGTGGTCTTGGTCTTGTATCACCGGAATGGAAACCTTTGGGAGATTCCTCGGGAACATGCGCTCGTCCTTGCTCCCTTAGCACCAAAAGGGAAACTGTCTCCTCTGCGCCTGCTGGCGCCTGCCTGGTCGTGGTCATCACGGCTCACGTCATCACAGCCTCATGAGGCTGGGTACCTGCATAGAAATCTCCGCTCCTCGGGAGGTCACCTGGGGAGTCCGCTCCCTTTGGAGGTCTTGGTGTCGTCCGCTTTGCGAGGCTAGGGCCCTCGCGAGGGTCTTGTCTTAGCGGCCTTGCAGATGGGCCATACCAGGCCGTCGAGGGAGCCACGCCGTGGGCCGCAGGCAGGCAAGTCTAGGTACCTTGGTTCCCAGAACACCGATAGTAGCCCTCGGGTCCAAGGCGCGCTCGGGTTGGCTTCGAGGTGAAGCCAAGGGGCAAGGGTGAAGCGCCGTGGGGCCCAATCGCTTGTGGGCTAGGCTTGACGTGTGGCGCCCGACGGATGCGAACGCCTCCACTTCCCCACGCCGCCTTGGCAACTGCCCTAGGATGACAAAATACTGGAGCACGTCCACAGAACCATCATTGCCCTGCTGTGCGCTTGCCTTCTACTCCTTCTCCTTTCTGCAAGCTTGTGACTTCTTTGTCGGATTCCGTGCGAGCTCCAATCCGCCTTGCCACCATGGCCCCCAGGAAGAAGAGGGGAAAAGCTCCGGCAGGGGCAGATCCCCCGGTGGGGCCGGAGCCCGCGTTGGTCAGGTCCACCATGATCAACCTCGAAGGGCTGGACAAGGTTCGGCATGCGATCGTCGCCGACTGCAATGAGTGGAAGGCGGCGAAGATCTGGTCGGCCTCCCGGTCTTTAACCAATCTGGAGGCTACCAATATCCCTCTCCATCTTCACGCCCTTCTCTCTGGCCTGTTGCCGCCGTTCTCCGATTTATTCAATGTCGTGCTTACGCATTATGAAATCCATGCATTGCATCTGGATCCCGGGTCCGTCGTTCTTCTCTCCTCCTTCGCGTTCTTGTGCGAGTCCTTCATGGGCATCGCCCCATCCATGGCCCTGCTTCGCCACTTCTTCTCCCTCTAGATGGTCGCCGGCGGGTAGCGCTCGGGGTGCGCGTCACTTCAGGCGGTGGCAGCGACTGCAGACTCCGGCATCGACACCATGCTCCGCCCGAACGCGGGGGAATTCTGGAGGAAGTGGGTGTATGTTGATGCCACCGTGTACAGTCCCCTGCTCATGATTCTGTCGGCCCCATGGAACCGAGCTCCGGATGGGGGCACGTGGAGCTAGTCGACCCGCGGCTCATGTGAGTCATGACCAGGCTGGCCAGCCTAAGGAAAGCGGGGGTGACGATGGCGATGGTGGTGAGGGAGTTCGTTCGGCGGCGTGATTTTTACTACACAACCTTCTTCTTGTAGACGTTGTTGGGCCTCCAAGTGCAGAGGTTTGTAGGACAGTAGCAAATTTCCCTCAAGTGGATGACCTAACGTTTATTAATCCGTAGGAGGCGTAGGATGAAGATGGTCTCTCTCAAGTAACCCTGCAACCAAATAAAAAAGAGTCTCTTGTGTCCCCAACACACCCTATACAATGGTAAATTGTATAGATGCATTAGTTCGGTGAAGAGACGGTGATACTAGTGGTATATGGATGGTAGACAAAGGTTTTTGTAATATGAAAATATAAAAAACAGCAAGGTAACTAATGATAAAAGTGAGCACAAATGGCATTGCAATGCGTTGAAACAAGGCCTAGGGTTCATACTTTCACAAGTGCAAGTTCTCTCAACAATAATAACATAATTGGATCACATAACTATCCCTCAACATGCAACAAAGAGTCACTCCAAAGTCACTAATAGCGGAGAACAAACGAAGAGATTATTGTAGGGTACGAAACCACCTCAAAGTTATCCTTTCTGATCGATTTATTCAAGAGTCCGTACTAAAATAACATGAAGCTATTCTTTCCATTCAATCTATCATAGAGTTCGTACTAGAATAACACCATAAGACACAAATCAACCAAAACCCTAATGTACCTAGATACTCCAATGTCACCTCAAGTATCCGTGGGTATGAGTATACGATATGCATCACACAGTCTCAGATTCATCTACTCAAACCAACACAAAGTACTTCAAAGAGTGCCCCAAAGATTCTACCAGAGAGTCAAGACGAAAATGTGTGCCAACCCCTATGCATAGGTTCATGGGCGGAACCCGCAAATTGATCACCAAAACATACATCAAGTGGATCACGTGATATCCCATTGTCACCACAGATAAGCACGTGCAAGACATGCATCAAGTGTTCTCAAATCCTTAAAGACTTAATCCAATAAGATAACTTCAAAGGGAAAACTCAATCCATTACAAGAGAATAGAGGGGGAGAAACATCATAAGATCCAACTATAATAGCAAAGCTCGCGATACATCAAGATCGTACCACCTCAAGAACATGAGAGAGAGAGAGATCAAACACATAGCTACTAGTACATACCCTCATCCCCGAGGGAGAACTACTCCCTCCTTGTCATGGAGAGCGCCGGGATGATGAAGATGGCCACCGGAGAGGGATTCCCCCTCCGGCAGGGTGCCGGAATGGGTCTAGATTGGTTTTTGGTGGCTACGGAGGCTTCTGGTGGCGGAACTCCCGATCTATTCTGCTCCCCGAATGTGGGGACCCCGACTCATAAGTCGAGATCACCGAATGCGTGTGTACAGTGATCCCAAAGATCAATGCTCACTGAACACACAGAAGCTGAATAACAAGAGTCTTACATCCATACATACTGTTTTACACAAGTAGGACCATTATGGTCAAGTCTTGAGTATATCATCGCAGCGGAAATCTTCAATAACAACTTGGACCCATGCCATCTGCCTTAACCCTACAGGCATTCTGACTGGGAAGCGTCCTAGCTCGCATGTCCGTCACCAAGGTACTCTTCATTATATCATGTTCTTTCATGCCTGGCCAATAAAATAACAAGTGGCAAGCCAATGAGTACTTTGAATGTACTCGCAAGCAACCAATGTTTTGGCTCAAGATACAACAATGCTTGACATAGGTAAAATTTTGCAGAAAGCTATTTTTGAGTGCAATGACATGTTCAACAACTTGTAAGACATGCATCAGGAGAATTCAAGTAACCATGAGGACAGGTTACAGATATCAACATAAATAGAGTAGGCATCAACCCAACTCAATCATGTCAAGCCCTTTGACTTGACCCAAGTAATTCTTCCCACTTATCCAAACACATACACTGGTTTGTAAACATGTGGGTGTAGCCCAAGAGTGGTTACCCAAATATCCTTGACTGTGGACACGGCTATTCAAATAGTTTTACACTCTACAGAGGTTACACACTTTACCCACAAGATCCGGGGAACTTCCGTGTCATCCACGACCCGCGGTACCTCAAGTACCCGGGGTAAGCACCCGATCACTATCTTTCCCTTGACGACACTAACATGGAGTCCACTCGATTGGTAGTAACCCCCGTGCCCAACATTTCACAACTTTAAAATTGTGGAGCCTCGCTCCCATATTCATCACATACCACTGGCATGGGGTACCAACGGTGTGTCTGGTGCCCCATAAAAATGTTCTTGGCCGCCCTACCTGGCATGACCCCGTCCCGAGAGAGAGCACCAACTCTCCCCCACCACTAGTAATGCGGGCTCCAAGCTAGTATCGGCCTAGGTAATCAATAATGCCCTTTCCCATATAAGGGTAGAGTGGTTGCGCATGTAAGGTTGGAATAACGGTCGCAACTTAAACCAATCTTTTTTTGGAAGCAAAACACACACTTGCCTCGGTACACCACTTCGTCATCAAGCGGTTACCCATCTCATTATCTCCCTCGGGCATAAGTGGCACCCGACGCGGGTTTCGAAAAGTCCTTTGAAAATACTTTGCCTCCATCACCATGCATATTCCCGTCCCTTTTTGCGTAGCAACTACTTTAGCATCCTATCTACTCCCACCGGCATAACCCTCATAAGGAGGTAGGGTCATGCACAATGCAAGTATCAACGAGGAAGTAACGGAGGCAACCATCAAAGTGGTTCCACCTCATCATGATTCCGTTGCAACAACAATATGATGCTATATGTCATGCATAAAAAGGGTTTCATAGACATGGTCAAAGGGCTTCTTGCCTGGTTCATCAGATTCTTCAAATCTTCTGGTCCATCTCCGAGTATCTCGTCTACTTTGTCAACAAACGTCGGAGAAGCACGGGAGGGCCTCGCGGTGATGGTGGTGGTTCTCTAGTGCAGTCCAGAGGGAAGGAGGAGGAGAGTTGGGCGCGAATTTAGCCGGAGTCCGACGGCTCGGCTCCGGCCATGGGGAGCGATGGAGGGCTCGGGGAGAGGTTTGGCTTCGTCCCGTGGGTCGCTGGGAGGAAGAGAGGGCGAAGGGGATCCAGAGGGAGGCCTGGGGAGGCTCTCTATGGCGAGGCCACGGCTCACCGTGGACGTGGCCTACGGGCACCCGCGGAAATGGCCGTGGTAGCCACGGGAGCAGGATCGGGGCTGTCTGCGGCGCTCGTGAGCATTGAGTAGGGCACCATGAAGAGAGAGGAGGAGCAGGGCGAGCTCGAGGGGGTCCCTGGCGTGGGCGCATGCATTGGCCGAGCTGGGCGGCGTCTGGCGCGTGCCTCAAGGGATGAGAGAGAGGGGGGAAGGAGGGGGACAGCACGGTGGAGTGTTGCGGACGTCGAGGCACCTCGACTGGCGTGAGGGGGAGGCTCGAGGTGGTCGGGTGGCTTGGGCGGAGAGCAGCTACAGTGCATGGGAGCACTGTAGCGTGCTCTGGAGCACGCCTTTGTCATGCCATGGCATAAAAAAGGGGGAAGTGGGCGCGGCCACTTGTGTCCAGTAGTGCTAGGGGGTAGTAAATAAAGGGGAGGAAGCATTGGATGCTCTGGAGAGCCTCTAGGAGAGGAGAGAGGTTGAGGGAGAGAGAGAAAAGGGCTGTCCAGAGAGGCAAATGGGGTTTTTTACCCCTCAATCATTGAGCTTTGGAAGAGGGGGAGCTACTGGAGGTTGCTGGTGATCAGGTTCAGCTGTGGTAAAAACTTGTGCTCATGGAGATTAGTGGAAGAGGTCAAAATGATGATTTTGGAAAAATGGCAGAAGGTGTTTGTTGTTGGTTTGGGCAAGAAAATTAATTCCACTTGCCATGAGAATTAACAGGATGGAATGTCACTTAGAAATAGTGGGTTCTACCAAATTTAAGCTCATTTGGGCAAAGTTTTAAAATGCAACTTTTGTAAACCCTAGAAATCAACAGAAATGGACTTTCCAAGATTTAGTCATGCAACTCTGTTCTCCTTGATGCACCACTTAGTTTAGTGTCATAATTGGAGGTTATGAACATGTCCACAAAAGTTGAGATAAAAAGGAAAAAGTTTCCAATGTAAAGTTGCTCAAATTTGGTTCTGGACAGAGAGGGTTTTGGGGCACTTTGATCAAGATAACATTATCTCCAACTTGTGCCATTTGGTCTAGGTGCATTATTACACCATCTGAGCATGTGCACCAAGTTTGAGAGTATTTGGACATGTTTGGCAGTGCAAAGTTGTTCAAACTTGAAAAAGGACAGAAGTGGTTTTGAGAGGGTTTCATGGGGTTATACTCTTTGCCATGACATGGGACTTGGCAAGATCATCAAACATGTCATATGTGACATGATAGAATATTCTTTGAATTGTTGGGGAATATTTCCTGTAGAAATATTTCAAATCCTTGAAATATCCAGAAAGGGTTTTTGAGGGGTTTGACCAATAATTTGAACATGACCATGTGTTGAAACTCTTATATATGCACAATATATGTCCACTGAGTTTCCCTGATTTTTTTCAAATATTTTTGAAACAAATAAAATAATTTTTCCCTATTAAAGACCATTTCTGGCCTTAAGAAAAAGCTTTTAAATAAAATAGGAAAATAACTTTTAAAATTATATTTTTGTGGTTTATGGGAGTCCTATATCTAATAGGATTCAAATATACCTTTTGAAAGATTTTTCACACCCTAAATCAAGTACTTGCAGTGCAAACCTCAATTCAGGGTTTTTTGGAAAACTAATTTTTGAAAATACTATTTGGCCAAATTATTTTTGTAAGAAAATACTATATTGCTCTATACACATGGCATGATCATTGGGCAGAAGCTTGGGGCAAGGAGATGAGGTATAGAAGGTGGAGTTGTGTTGACTTTAAAGAGCACTTGAAAAACACAAAGAGAAAACGAACTCAAAAAAATAAAAGCCAAATAATGCAAAAGTTTTTGTCAAACCACACTTTATCATGATTTATTAGTTTAAGTGTTGTGGCATGAAAATTAGGGTGTGATAGACCTACCCCCTTACAAGAATCTCGTCCCCGAGATTCCTAAACTAGGCGTGGAAAGGAATACAAAAACTGGACCTCGGGTAGTCTTCACGTCCTCATACTGCTTGTGCTTCCGAGTGGTGCTTCATTGAACCTTGAAGTATTTGATGGTGTGGCTTTGTGTATGACGTCCTGCTTGATCCAAATTGCAATTGGGGTCTCTCGCGTAGGTCATATTGGGCTGGAGGTCGATGGCTCGTGGTCGATGTCCTTGTAGAGATCGGGCTAGTTAGGAAGTTGGAAACGTTTCTGGAGTGGTGTTGTGTGGAAAAACATTGTGCACAGTGGGTGACTCAGGTGGTAACTCTAGCTGGTAGCCGCCTATTCTTCATCTTGAAGTGATCTTTGGTAAGGCCGATAAATCTTGGTGTGAGTTTCTCTTGACATGAAAATGCTTGGTCCCCTTGAGAGGAGTGGTTTGTAGATATGCACGGTCTTTGACAAGGAAGTTCACTTCTTGACGATGATGGTTGGTATAGTTCTTCCTCCTTGACATGGCGGTCTTCAGATGTTCCCTAACCAGCTGAACGGTTCTTCTTCCATCTTCGGGTAGGCAAGTATGTCATCAAGGAAGGATGGCAACTAACTTGTCCGAGTACTTCGTGAAGACTTGCCCACGGGGTACATAGGGTATAGGTTGGGGTATCAGTGGTGGTCATGGTTGGGTATTGGCCAAGGTTTCCTTGTCCTAGATCCAAAGCCCATGGTTGTGATTCCGACCATATCGTGGCTTGGTGGGGCTTAAGGGTTTCAAGGATTCTAGTGTGCGAGCGAACGTTTGTCACCTTATCCTTAAGCACGGTTCCTGAGATGCCAGTTGTTCTATCTAGTCCTTTAAACAAATAACCTTATACCACCAAAAGCATCAACTCTTGTGCTATATTAGGATGACAATGTGCTTGCTCACTACGTCCACTGGTTCCATAATGAGCCCAGTGATAAGCAAGATTACAGAGGCTTAACTGGTTCTCTTGCAATTCTGTGGGTCAAGCACATGGTTAAAGATTCGATATGGGGTATCTTATGAAGTCTTGAAGGGTCTAGGAATGGGTCTCTTATCTTGAGGGTTAAACATAATTCTACGGGGTTGCACTTGGTCATGGAGATTGTAGCAGAAGTCTTTATTGCTAGTTGGTTGTTGAAGTAGAATCCTTGGTGTACCGTGTCTTGCCGGTCTTCAGTTAAGGAGAGAGAGATGAGAGGGAAAAGTAGCATAGAGGAGGGGAATGCCTAAAGGGGGTTCTATAGTGCAAGTGCAAACAAACAAGTGCCGAAAGGGTCAAACAAAAGAAGCAAGGTAAGGAAGGTGATATAGTTGTGTACTTGTTGCCTAGGGAAAAAGGGCAACTAATATCAAAACAAAAACAAATAAAAACAAGCAACACACAGTCATGGTTCTATTCGAACCATCATACGGGCTCGACTGTGCATAGGGGGTACACGACTCATCCTACCCTAGGGGTTCTCGGACTAAGTAGTCGTGCTTTGCTTCGTGCCTCGTGCAGTCTTTTGGGTTTTCCTCAGGTGTTGCTATGTCTCTTGTAGTTGTTCGATGAAATGATCCGGGTTAGGCCTGAAGATTTTCAACAACTTCTTGCATGTTGAAGTGATGGGGTGAAGGTGGCTCCTCGTAGCAGGCATTGACTTGGTCTTCTATTGTTTTCTTAATCATGATGATCCCTTTTTGTCTTCTAAGGCGTCGATGGTACCAAGTAGGTAATCCTTTATGCAATGAAATTAACAAGGCATAGTAGGGGTCCAACATGTTGGTTACGTTGATGACAACATCGACACCAAGAGCGGGGGATGAGGAGAACCGTTTCCTGCTCACTATAGTGAGACGGACCAAATGGCTAGGTTCTCATCCACCGGTGGTTGCCGATGCAACAATGGTAACGACATGGTTACTCTATTAGCGAGGTATATCATGATCTTGCATTTCCTATGCCCTGATCATCATAGGCTAAGGTTGCATCATCTTGGGGCAGAGTCAAGGGTGTCACCATCTCCTGGGTCTTCAGGTCCTCATCCCTCGAGGATGTATCTTCTGTTGGTATCGTCTTGTTGTGATGTCGCCAATCTTGTGTTCAGGAGATGTGGGTGAATGTCTGGCAAGGCATCTTCCTTCTAGATTATCCACGAGGATTACAAGGAATCCAGTGGTCAGGGGCATAAGGGTTCTAGCGACCAAAGGTTTTGAAGGGGAAGAGATCAATAAGGAAAGTATACCTTGAAGAAAAACTAAGAAGGGGAAGAGAAGTATAGACAGTTTTTGAAAACTAGCAATAGTTTTGAAAATAGTTTTACCCTAACTAACGGCCATGCTAACTAAGGCTTCCTACAGTCAGGATGGCCCTGATACCAGCTCTGTGGGGTCCCCGACTCATAAATCGAGATCACCAAATGCACGTGTACAGTGATCCCAGAGATCAATGCTCACTGAACACACAGAAGCTGAATAACAAGAGTCTTACATCCATACATACCGTTTTACACAAGTAGGACCATTATGGTCAAGTCTTGAGTATATCATCGCAGCGGAAATCTTCAATAACAACTTGGACCCATGCCATCTGCCTTAACCCTACAGGCATTCTGACTGGGAAGCGTCCTAGCTCGCATGTTCATCACCAAGGTACTCTTCATTATATCCTGTTCTTTCATGCCTGGCCAATAAAATAACCAGTGGCAAGCCAATGAGTACTTTGAATGTACTCGCAAGCAACCCATGTTTTGGCTCAAGATACAACAATGCATGACATAGGTAAATTTTTGTAGAAAGCTAGTTTCGAGTGCAATGACATGTTCAACAACTTGTAAGACATGCATCAGGAGAATTCAAGTAACCATGAGGACAGGTTATAGATATCAACATAAATAGAGTAGGCATCAACCCAACTCAATCATGTCAAGCCCTTTGACTTGACCCAAGTAATTCTTCCCACTTATCCAAACACATACACTGGTTTGTAAACATGTGGACGTAGCCCAAGAGCTGTTACCTAACTGTCCTTGATCGTGGACACGGCTATTCGAATAGTTTTACACTCTGTAGAGGTTGCACACTTTACCCACAAGATCTGGGGAACTTCCGTGTCATCCACGACCCGCGGTACCTCAAGTACCCGGGGTAAGCACCCGATCACTATCTTTCCCTAGACGACACTAACATGGAGTCCACTCGATTGGTAGTAACCCCCGTGCCCAACATTTCACAACTTTAAAATTGTGGAGCCTCGCTCCCATATTCATCACATACCACTGGCATGGGGTACCAACGGTGTGTCCGGTGCCCCATAAAAATGTTCTTGGCCGCCCTACCTGGCACGACCCCGTCCCGAGAGAGAGCACCAACTCTCCCCCGTCACTAGTAATGCGGGCTCCAAGCTAGTATCGGCCTAGGTAATCAATAATGCCCTTTCCCATATAAGGGTAGAGTGGTTGCGCATGTAAGGTTGGAATAACGGTCGCAACTTAAACCAATCCGTTTTTGGAAGCAACACACACACTTGCCTCGGTACACCACTTCGTCATCAAGCGGTTACCCATCTCATTATCTCCCTCGGGCATAAGTGGCACCCGACGGGGTTTTCGAAAAGTCCTTTGAAAATACTTTGCCTCCATCACCATGCATATTCCCGTCCCTTTTTGCGTAGCAACTACTTTAGCATCCTATCTACTCCCACCGGCATAACCCTCATAAGGAGGTAGGGTCATGCACAATGCAAGTATCAACGAGGAAGTAACGAAGGCAACCATCAAAGTGGTTCCACCTCATCATGATTCCGTTGCAACAACAATATGATGCTATATGTCATGCATAAAAAGGGTTTCATAGACATGGTCAAAGGGCTGCTTGCCTGGTTGATCAGATTCTTCAAATCTTCTGGTCCATCTCCGAGTATCTCATCTACTTTGTCAACTAACGCCGGAAACAATCATAGTAAGCAACACAACAAGGCAGAAAATAAAAGTGCTCTAAAAATATTAATTTGACTTTTCTAGGACATCTCTGGTTATATGAAAATTAACCAGAGTGGTTTCATTGGAATTGGGTCAGTGGATATTTCTAAACATTTCAATATGATGGAATCAAGGGATTTGTGGATTTGCAAGAAGTGGACAGAAATATATTTTTGAAAAATGAGCAAAGGCACCCATTTAACAAACCATGATTTTAGAAGTATCTAGGAGTTGGTTTAACTAGATTTGGAGTTCAAATGATTTTCCTATGAATTTGCAAAGTTTACAAATATGAAGAAATGGCTCATTATTTTGTGTGGTACAGAAAGTATTAATAAAAATGTTCATAAGCTAAGTTATGAACTTAGAAGCATCTAGGAATTTGAATCATGGCATTTGGATCAAATTTGAGCTCTCTCTGATTTTCTAAAGTACATCACAGAAATAGGAAAAATAGGATCTGATAAATATTTGTGAAGGAAATGCTTCTGTAAAAATGTGACAATAGCACCCCGTGGTAGGGAATGATTTTAGAAACTACTAGAAATTTGAATCATCAAATTTGGAGTTAATTTGAATTATTTATGGATTTTATAAGTTATAGAAAAAAGAAAAGGAAAGGGGGAAAAGGGGTTTACCCTTATCCTGCGCACTTGGCGGGAGATAGCAGTGGGCCGGCCTAGCGGCTCAGCTACGCGGGTGGCAGGGCCGACATCGAAGGCGCCACAGGTGGAGTACGCCTTCGCTGCGCGTGAAGCGGGTTTGCTCCAGGCCTGTCTCCACTTAAACGGGAGGGGCCCACCCACCGGGTCACTGACGAGCGGGGCCCGATGCTCAGGCCTTCTCCTACCTCCCGCTTGAGCAGAGCAGAGGCAGGGAGGCGAGGCCGAGCGGGTGCCGGCGTTCTCCTCAGCGTCACCGGCCATCTCAGGCGATGCCCAGCACACCGGTGGGTTCAGGAGGCCGAGACGCATCCGCCGAGGTGCGCCATGTCCATAGGGGTGGTCGGATGCGGGCGCACCATCGGCCATGGTGGGAGAGGCTGGCGATGGTGATGGAACTCGACGAAACAGCCACGGGGAGGAGTGGGAGAAGCACGGGAGGGCCTCGCGGTGATGGTGGTGGTTCTCTAGTGCGGTCTAGAGGGAAGGAGGAGGAGAGGTGGGCGCGAATTTAGGCGGAGTCCGGCGGCTCGGCTCCGACCATGGGGAGCGATGGAGGGCTCGGGGAGAGGTTTGGCTTCGTCCCGTGGGTCGCTGGGAGGAAGAGAGGGCGAAGGGGATCCAGAGGGAGGCCTGGGGAGGCTCTCTATGGCAAGGCCATGGCTCACCATGGACGTGGCCTACGGGCGCCACGGAAATGGCCGTGATAGCCACGGGAGGAGGCTCGGGGCTGTCTGCGGCGCTCGTGAGCATTGAGTAGGGCGCCATGAAGAGAGAGGAGGAGCAGGGCGAGCTCGAGGGGGTCCCTGGCGCGGGCGCATGCATTGGACAAGCTGGGCGGCGTCTGGCGCGCGCCTCAGGGGATGAGAGAGAGGGGGGGAAGGAGGGGGATAGCACGGTGGAGTGTTGCGGACGTCGAGGCACCTCGACTGGCGCGAGGGGGAGGCTCGAGGTGGTCGGGTGGCTTGGGCAGAGAGCAGCTACATTGCGTGGGAGCACTATAGCACGCTCTGGAGCACGCCTTTGGCATGCCATGGCATAAAAAAGGGGGAAGTGGGCGCGGCCACTTGTGTCCAGTAGTGCTAGGGGGTAGTAAAGAAAGGGGAGGAAGCATTGGATGCTGTGGAGAGCCTCTAGAAGAGGAGAGAGGTTGAGGGAGAGAGAGAGAGAGAAAAGGGCTATCCAGAGAGGCAAATGGGGGTTTTTACCCCTCAATCATTGAGCTTTGGAAGAGGGGGAGCTACTGGAGGTTGCTGGTGATCAGGTTCAGCTGTGGTAAAAACTTGTGCTCATGGAGATTAGTGGAAGAGGTCAAAATGATGATTTTGGAAAAATGGCAGAAGGTGTTTGTTGTTGGTTTGGGCAAGAAAATTAATTCCACTTGCCATGAGAATTAACAGGATGGAATGGCACTTAGAAATAGTGGGTTCTACCAAATTTAAGCTCATTTGGGCAAAGTTGCCAATGCAACTTTTGTAAACCCTAGAAATCAACAGAAATGGACTTTCCAAGATTTAGTCATGCAAATCTGTTCTCCTTGATGCACCACTTAGTTTAGTGTCATAATTGGAGGTTATGAACATGTCCACAAAAGTTGAGATCAAAAGGAAAAAGTTTCCAATGTAAAGTTGCTCAAATTTGGTTCTGGACAGAGAGGGTTTTGGGGCACTTTGATCAAGATAACATTATCTCCAACTTGTGCCATCGGGTCTAGGTGCATTATTACACCATCTGAGCATGTGCACCAGGTTTGAGAGTATTTGGACATGTTTGACAGTGCAAAGTTGTTCAAACTTGAAAAAGGACATAAGTGGTTTGGAGAGGGTTTCATGGGGTTATACTGTTCACCATGACATGGGACTTGGCAAGATCATCAAACATGTCATATGTGACATGATAGAATTTTCTTTGAATTGTTGGGGAATATTTCCTGTAGAAATATTTCAAATCCTTGAAATATCCAGAATGGGTTTTTGAGGGGTTTGACCAATAATTTGAACATGACCATGTGTTGAAACTCTTATATATGGACAATATATGCCCACTGAGTTTCCCTGATTTTTTTTCAAATATTTTTGAAACAAATAAAATAATTTTTCCCTATTAAAGACCATTTCTAGCCTTAAGAAAAAGCTTTTAAATAAAATAGGAAAATAACTTTTAAAATTATTTTTTTGTGGTTTATGGGAGTCCTATATCTAATAGGATTCAAATATACCTTTTGAAAGATTTTTCACACCCTAAATCAAGTACTTGCAGTGCAAACCTCAATTCAGGGGGTTTTGGAAAACTAATTTTTGAAAATACTATTTGGCCAAATTATTTTTGTAAGAAAATACTATATTTCTCTATACACATGGCATGATCATTGGGCAGAAGCTTGGGGCAAGGAGATGAGGTATAGAAGGTGGAGTTGTGTTGACTTTAAAGAGCACTTGAAAAACACAAAGAGAAAACGAACTCAAAAAAATAAAAGCCAAATAATGCAAAAGTTTTTGTCAAACCACACTTTATCCTGATTTATTAGTTTAAGTGTTGTGGCATGAAAATCAGGGTGTGACGCCGAAGTTTTTAGGGTATATAGATATATATATAGGAGGAAGAAGTACGTCGGTGGATCTCTGGGCTGTCCACGAGGCAGGTGGGCGCGCCCCCACCCTCGTGGCCAGCCCGTCAATCTTATGGTCCATCTCCGATACTCAGTGGGCTTCTTCTAGTCCAGAAATAAGTTCCGTGAAGTTTCAGGTCAATTGGACTCCGTTTGATTTTCCTTTTCTGTGATACTCTAAAACAAGGAAACAACAGAAACTGGCACTGGGCTCTAGGCTAATAGGTTAGTCCCAAAAATCATATAAAATAGCATATAAATGCATATAAAACATCCTAGGTTGATAATATAATAGCATGGAACAATCCAAAATTATAGATACGTTGGAGACGTATCAGCATCCCCAAGCTTAATTCCTGCTCGTCCTCGAGTAGGTAAATGATAAAAACAGAATTTTTGATGTGGAATTCTACCTAACATATTCATCATGTATTTCTCTTTATTGTGGCAAGAATATTCAGATCCATAAGATTCAAGACAAAAGTTTAATATTGACATAAAAATAATAATACTTCAAGCATACTAACTAAGCAATCATGTCTTCTCAAAATAACATGGCCAAAGAAAGTTATCCCTACAAAATCATATAGTCTGGCTATGCTCTATCTTCATCACACAAAATATATAAATTATGCACAACCCCGATGACAAGCCAAGCAATTGTTTCATACTTTTGATGTTCTCAAACTTTTTCAATCTTCACGCAATATATGAGCGTGAGCCATGGACATAGCACTATAGGTGGAATAGAATGGTGGTTGCGGAGAAGACAAAAAGGAGAAGATAGTCTCACATCAACTAGGCGTATCAACGGGATATGGAGATGCCCATCAATAGATATCAATGTGAGTGAGTAGGGATTGCCATGCAACGGATGCACTAGAGCTATAAGTATATGAAAGCTCAACAAAAGAAAATAGTGGGTGTGCATCCAACTCGCTTGCTCACGAAGACCTAGGGTGTTTTGAGGAAGCCCATCATTGGAATATACAAGCCAAGTTCTATAATGAAAGATTCCCACTAGTATATGAAAGTGACAACATAGGAGACTCTCTATCATGAAGATCATGGTGCTACTTTGAAGCACAAGTGTGGTAAAAGGATAGTAGCATTGCCCCTTCTCTCTTTTTCTCTTTTTTGGGGGCCTTTTCTCTTTTTTATGGCCTCTTTTTTCTCTTTTTTTTGTTTTTCGTTCGGAGTCTCATCCTGACTTGTGGGGGAATCATAGTCTCCATCATCCTTTCCTCACATAGGACAATGCTGTAATAATGATGACCATCACACTTTTATTTACTTACAACTCAAGAATTACAATTTGATACTTAGAAAAAAATATGACTCTATACTAATGCCTCCGGCGGTATACCGGGATGTGTAATGACTCATGAGTGACATGTATGAAAGAATTATGAATGGTGGCTTTGCCACAAATACGATGTCAACTACATGATCATGCAAAGCAATATGACAATGATGAAGCGTGTCATAATAAACGGAACGGTGGAAAGTTGCATGGCAATATATCTTGGAATGGCTATGGTAATGCCATAATAGGTAGGTATGGTGGCTGTTTTGAGGAAGGTATATGGTGGGTCTATGGTGCCGGCGAAAGATGCGCGGTACTAGAGAGGCTAGCAATGGTGGAAGAGTGAGAGTGCGTATAATCTATGGACTCAACATTAGTCATAAAGAACACACATACTTATTGAAAAAATCTATTAGTTATCGAAACAAAGTACTATGCGCATGCTCCCAGGGGGATAGATTGGTAGCAAAAGACCATCGCTCGTCCCCGACCGCCACTCATAAGGAAGGCAATCAATAAATAAATCATGTTCCGACTTCATCACATAACGGTTCACCATACGTGCATGCTACGGGAATCACAAACTTCCACACAAGTATTTCTCAAATTCACAACTACTCAACTAGCATGACTCTAATATCACCATTTCCATATCTCAAAACAATTATCAAGTTTCAAACTTCTCATAGTATTCAATGCACTTTATATGAAAGTTTTTATTATATCCCTCTTGGATGCCCATCATATTAGGACTATATTCATAACCAAAGAAAATTACCATGCTGTTTAGGACTCTCAAAATAATATAAGTGACGCATGAGAGTTCATCTATTTCTATAATATAAAACCACTGCAGTGCTCTAAAAAGATGTAAGTGAAGCACTAGAGCAACAACAAACTACTCCGAAAGATATAAGTGAAGATCAATGAGTAGTCGAATAATTATGCAACTATATGAAGACTCTCTAACATTTAAGAATTTCAGATCTTGGTATTTTATTCAAACAGCAAGCAAAACAAAAGAAAATAAAATGACGCTCCAAGCAAAACACATATCATGTGGTGAATAAAAATATAGCTCCAAGTAAAGTTACCGGTGAACGAAGACGAAAGAGGGGATTCCTTCCGGGGCATCCCCAAGCTTAGGTTCTTAGTTGTCCTTGTATATTACCTTGGGGTGCCTTGGGCATCCCCAAGCTTAGTATCTTGCCACTCCTTGTTCCATAATCCATCAAATCTTTACCCAAAACTTGAAAACTTCACAACACAAAACTTAAAAGAAAATCTTCGTGAGCTCCGTTAGTAAAACAAAACAAACCACCACTTCAAGGTACTGTAATGAACTCATTCTTTATTTATATTGGTGTTAAACCTACAGTATTCCAACGTTTATATGGTTCATAAACTCTATTACTAGCCATAGATTCATCAAAATAAGCAAACAACACACGAAAAACAGAATCTGTCAAAAACATAACAGTCTGTAGTAATCTGTAGGTTTCTAATACTTATGGAACACCAAAATTTCTAAAATAAATTGCTGGACATGAGGAATTTATCTATTAATAATCTGAAAAAATAATTAACTAAATAGCACTCTCCAATAAAAAATGGCAGCCATTCTCGTGAGCGCTAAAGTTTCTGTTTTTTACAGCAAGATCAAAAAGACTTTCCCCAAGTCTTCCCAACGGTTCTACTTGGCACAAACACTAATTAAACATAAAAACACAACAAAAACAGAGGATAGATAAATTATTTATTACTAAACAGGAACAAAAAGCAAGGAACAAAAATAAACTTGGGTTGCCTCCCAACAAGCGCTATCGTTTAACGCCCCTAGCTAGGCATGATGATTTCAATGATGCTCACATAAAAGATTAGAATTGAAATATAAAGAGAGCATCAAGAATAATATGGCTAGAACATTTAAGTCTAACCCACTTCCTATGTATAGGGATTTTGTGAGCAAACAACTTGTGGGAACAAGAATCAATTTGCATAGGAAGGTAAAACAAGCATAACTTCAAAATTTTAAGCACATGGAGAGGAAACTTGATATTATTGCAATTCCTACAAGCATATATTCCTCCCTCATAATAATTTTCAGTAGCATCATGAATGAATTCAACAATATAACCATCACATAAAGCATTGCTTTTATTATCTGCAAGCATAGAAAATTTACTACTCTCCACATAAGCGAATTTCTTCTCATGAATAATAGTGGGAGCAAACTCAACAAAATAATTATCATGTGAGGCATAATCCAATTGAAAACTAAAATCATGATGAAAATTTTCATGGTTATCATTATTCTTAATAGCATACAAGTCATCACAATAGTCATCATAGATAGCAACTTTGTTCTCATAATCAATTGGAACCTCTTTCGAAATAGTGGAATCATTACTAAATAAAGTCATGACCTCTCCAAATCCACTTTCATCAATATAATCATCATAAATAGGAGGCATGCTATCATCATAATAAATTTGGTTTTTAGGGTATATGGATACGGAGGCTTCTGGCGGCGGAATTCCCGATCTATTCTGGATACGGATCTAGATTGGTTCTCGGTGGCTACGGAGGCTTCTGGCGGCGGAACTCCTGATCTATTCTGCTACCCAAAGTTTTTAGGGTATATGGATATATATATAGGAGGAAGAAGTACGTCAGTGGATCTTCGGGCTGTCCACGAGGCAAGGGGCGCGCCCCCCACCCTCATGGGCAGCCCGGCACTCTTCTGGTCCATCTCCAATACTCCGTGGGCTTCTTCTGCTCCAAAAATAAGTTCTGTGAAGTTTCAGGTCAATTGGACTCTGTTTGATTTTCCTTTTCTGCGATACTCTAAAACAAGGAAAAAAAGAAACTGGCACTGGGCTCTAGGTTAATAGGTTAGTCCCAAAAATCATATAAAATAGCATATAAATGCATATGAAACATCCAAGGTTGATAATATAATAGCATGGAACAATCAAAAATTATAGATACGTTGGAGACGTCTCACGGCGCTGTCGGCGCATCGCTCCTCTCCAGCGCCATTCTCGTTCGATGTGGGCTTTCTCCAGCCCCACAGACGGCATGTGGCTTCAGGAGCCTCCCCTTCCTTCCAGCACGATGCGTGGAGTGCTCCACCTCCTGACTGGTAGAGAACCCGTCGTGCTTCCTTCAGGAGGGCTCCCCCTATACAGTTACCCAAACAGGGAGGCCTTCGCCAAGAATATGTGGCACTTCAATGAGTGGGGGCTGCTCCCCGAGGGCCATGTGGGGCCTGACGACAACTGAAACGCCCTCGATGCGGCTATATCTCCCACGTGTCGAAGCACGACTTAGAGGCATAACCGCATTGAAAGCAATGTCGCAAGTGAGGTAATCTTCACACAACCCATGTAATACATAAGGGAAAGAGATACATAGTTGGCTTACAATCGCCACTTCACACAATTACATGAATAAAACATTACATCATCCAGATACAATCAAGGTCCGACTACGAAACCAAAATAAAAGAAGACTACCCCAAAAGCTACACAGATCCCCGATCGTCCCGACTGGGCTCCACTATTGATCAACTAGAACGAAACAACACAAAGGACAAGATCTTCAACGAGCTCCTCCTTGAGCTTGGTTGTGTCACCTGCACGGTAACAACGGCACCTGCAAACTGGTTTTGGAAGTATCTGTGAGTCACGGGGACTCAGCAATCTCACACCCGCGCGATCAAGCCTATTTAAGCTTATGGGTAAGGTAAAGGTATGAGGTGGAACTGCAGCAAGCGACTAGCATATATGGTGGATAACATACGCAAATGAGAGCGAGAAGAGAAGGCAAAAGCACGATCGAACAACTATGATCAAGAAGTGATCCTAGAACAACCTACATCAAGCATTACTCCAACACCGTGTTCACTTCCCGGACTCTGCCGAAAACAGACCATCACGGCTACACACGCGGTTGATGCATTTTAATTAAGATCAACTTTAGGTTTTCTACAACCGGACATTAACAAATTCCCATCTACCCATAACCGCGGGCACGGCTTTCGAAAGTTCAAATCCCTGCAGGGGTGTCCCAACTTAGCCCATCACAAGCTCTCACGGTCAACGAAGGATATTCCTTCTAGCGGGAAGACCCGATCAGACTCGGAATCCCGGTTACAAGACATTTCGACAATGGTAAAACAAGACCAGCAAAGCCACCTGAATGTGCCAACAAATCCTGATAGGAGCTGCACATATCTCGTTCTCAGGGCACACCGGATTGTCCAAACTTCCGGTAGGCCAGCCCAGAGTTGCCCCTGGTGGCCACCGGCGGCTGACAAGTTGGACCAACACTCATAGGAGCACTGGCCCGGGGGTTTAAATAAAGATGACCCTTGGGCAGGCCTACCCAAGGGAAAGAAAAGGCTAGGTGGCAAATGGTAAAACCAATGTTGGGCCTTGCTGGAGGAGTTTTATTCAAGGCGAACTGTCAAGGGGTTCCCATTATCACCCAACCGTGTAAGGAACGCAAAATCCGGGAACATAACACCGATATGACAGAAAACTAGGGCGGCAAGAGTGGAACAAAACACCAAGCATAAGGCCGAGCCTTCCACCCTTTACCAAGTATATAGATGCATTAATTTAAATAAGAGATATTGTGATATCCCAACAAAAATAACCATGTTCCAAACATGGAACAAGCTCCAATCTTCACCTGCAACTAACAACGCTATAAGAGGGGCTGAGCAAAGCAGTAACATAGCCAAACAACGGTTTGCTAGGACAAGGTGGGTTAGAGGCTTGGCTTAACAATATGGGAGGCATGATAAGTAAGTAGTAGGTATCGCAGCATAGGCATAGCAAAAGAGCGAGCAACTAGCAAGCAAAGATAGAAGTGATTTCGAGGGTATGGTCATCTTGCCTGAAATCCTGCAAGGAAGAAGAACGAGTCCATGAAGAAGAAAAACGGACGTAGTCGAATGGTTCCTCACAAACGCGACGTTATCGGAACCAACCCGAAGAAGCAACACCGGAAAGAAGCACACAACATAGTAAACAACCACCACATAAGCATGGCATGATGCACAACCAAGTATGATGCATGTCCGGGTTAAATATGCATGGCATGGCAAGATGCACAAACAATCCTACAAATTAAGTGGAGCTCAATATGCAACAGAGTTGCATATTGAAGAAAACACCACACGACTTATTTAGTTCTCTCTCGTTTATGTACCCAACAAGGTTAAATGTTGTTAGCATGGCAAGAGGTGAAGCATGATGAAACTATCTAATCTAGGCAAGTTTAAATGACGCCAGAAAAACAAAACAACAAGTCCGGAAACTCCTCATGTGCATATTTTGGTTATGGTACTGTTCTGCCCTAAACACAATTTTAGAGTTATTAAACATGCAAAATAAAACCACCATGCTAAACTAGGCATTTTTCTACCCCATTTACATATAAAGTTTATTAAATTTGGAGCTACGGTTGAATAGTTATGAATTAAATCATTTTACATGGCAATATGGGAAAATATATGGAAACATCATTTTAAACATTATAAACATGGATGAAAGTTGGATATTATGAATCTACACAAAATTCTAACCATTTTCATATATAAGTATTTACAAGTGATGCACAGTTTGAGAGTTACAATATGCATGGAGCTCAGGGGTTATTCTGTAAAACTGCCAACTCTGGAATAAATAGGAAATTCGTTTTGTGGAAAAAAATGAAACGGGCCAAACATGGTCAGCCCAACAGTGCATAGGGAGCGGGGCTGCTCACATCGGGTTGAGGCCCAGTCAGGGAAGAGGCTTGGCAGGCCGAGCGCCGCTGGGCCGGTTGGTGGACCTCACGCGAGACATGGCCCAGGCGCGGGTCTTCTGCGGTCAACACGACGAAGAGGGAGCGCTCGTCCTCGACTGAAACGAAGCAGTCAGCAGCGGGGCGCGAGGTTCAGAGCGGCAGCGGCGGCTGAAATGAGCGGGTCCAGGGGCGGAACGTCGTTCTCCGGCGAGGTTCTTGGCGGCGGCAAGAGTCATCAGATCCGGCGGATTCAAGTCGGCAGGGGAGGCAGCGGTGCTGTTCGGTTCCTGCAGGGAAGCGAGGTGAGAGGCAGAGAGATTGTGAGCGAGAGAGAGGACCAAAGAGGGAAAGGGGAGAGGTAAAGGGAGGCGCGGGCGATGTCACGGTGGGTCTATAGTTCGCCTAGGCCGCGACGAGGAGGAGGCCACCGGAGATGGCCGGATCGGGACAGTTCATGTCGGGGAGGCGAGGTGCAGGCGAAGCTTGCGGGCATGACGAAGGTCGTGGCGGGCGGCTGGAGGGTCGCCGGAGGAAGTGGATCCCGACGGCGAGGTCACGGTGACCACAGGAGCTCTTGGCGTGAATCCATGGTGTTCGACGGCTGCAACCGGTTCCTGCGGTAAGAAGCAGAGGAGGGGAGTTGAGAGATGGAGGAGGATACACGAGGACAAGGAGAAAACATGAGGAACAGGAGGGCCGTGATGCTCATCTGCTACTGCTGCTTGGGTGACCGGCGACCATCGCGCTAGGTGGGGCTTGGAGGAGCTCCTCTCCTCCAAATCGGACAGGGGAGAGAAAACAGCGGGGCGCTGGTTGCTCGAGTAGGAGGTGGCCATGGATCAAGAGAAGAAGGTGGTTGGTCTGGTGGATCGAGTGCTCGGGGTCGTGGATAAAGAGCTTGGGGTCTTGTTGGTGGGTGGAGGAATACGGGGAGAAGGGGATCCCGAGGAAGATGTAGTGGACTGGTGGTGGCGGAGGGATTTGGTGGATGGGACAAGTGGGCTAGATTTTAGGGTTAGACTAGATTAGGTTAGGGGATGCTATATATATAAGGAAAGGAGGGAGTTTGGATCATCCGATCGAAATCGGATGGTCAAGATAAAATGCTATGGGAGTCCAAAAAATAAAAAAGGAGATGTTTTGTATATGTTTGGGGATGATCCGGGCACAATGGTAACGACTGCCCTGGTCTGGTCCGGGACAGCTTTCGGACGCACGCGCGAGGAGGTCGATGCACTGTGCAAGGAGGGGTTAGGCGAATGAGGTCAAGTGTGTTGTAGGTGGGTTGCTGAGAGGCCTCGGGCAGAGGGGAGAGAAAAGAGAGAGAGAGACCCGGCGACTGTTTCGGAGACCGAAACGTCCGACGATTTGACCGACTATATTGTCGCTATAGTTTAACGGTTGGGCTATCAAACGAACTCTGAATGCGATGAAACTTGACAGGCGGTCTATCTACACTATAATAAGACCGCATGCCAAATTACAACCCATTCCAAGAACATTTTCCGGCCACTTATAAAATAATATTACGGACATGCCGCGGGCGCGTGCAAGTGTGTCTGGGCTCAGAACGGGCAACGGAGAGAACGAGGAGGCCGGGACGCATGCAAGTTTCGAAAACATGATGATGCAATGAACATGATGACATGAAAAGATTCGACACGCAAGCAAAGACATGGCAATGACAGCGAATAACAGGAAGACACCTGGCACATCGGTCTCGGGGCGTTACAACAACCCCCTCCTGGTGACCCCTGGGCGCGAGGGTCCTGAGGTGCACGCTCCCCGAGTAGCTGCGGGGGAGCGCCCCCGATCATGCGCCCTTCAAGTGTTCACCTCCAGCCCCCAAGGCGGCGGGGGAGGCGCCCTGCCTGGGTACGTGGACACCATCCTCACCGTGGAGGGCCGCACGCCAGATCCCAGCGCATTGCCCCCCGAGCCTCGCGCAGTCCGGAAGAGAAGGGAGCCCGGTAGCCGCCGTAGCCCTGCCCCAAGGGCCTTGAAGAAGAGGAAGTGGATCACTGCGGATGACTAAGCGCCTTGCCTCCTCCTTGATTCTCGCACATCATCTCTTTTTGACTCTTGTTCCTGAAGTTCCCCTCTGACGAAGAAACGAGCGTGTCCCAAGCGCCACCTCCGGAGGGCACCGGTCTCGTCATGACCTCGTGCCTCATGGGCTGTGCGGCCACGCGTAAGGAGGCACCTATGCCTGAGCCGAGGCCAACCCTGGGGGGCCTCGGGCCTGCATTCCCGGCATCTTTCTTCAGGGGCGGCCTCCGGATTATGGGGGCGGTACCCAAGGGCTCCCCTGCTGACCCTTGCCGGCAGCTGGGTGACTCGTGTGACGGTGCCATCTTCAAGTAGTGGGATAGAGTCTGCGTTGGGCCCCACCTCGGACCAGAGAACCGGGTGAGGGAGTTCCATCCCCCGGGCCCTTGTCAAAGACGGGCGAGTCTTCACACACCTCCTCTGCCGACTGGGGCGTGGAGGAAAGCCCCGGCCAAGCGTTGAAGCTCGCATGTGGGCGCAGTGCCGTCCGTCACGGCCTTCTTCAGGAGTCGGTGATCCAGTGAGAAGCCGACAAGAGGGTGGCGGGGGTCCGTAGGGCTCTTGCCGAGGAATACCGCCGGAAGATGGAGCTTCAGGAGGCTTGCTTCTGCACACGGCTCAGCGAGCTGAAGGGCGAGACCGACGGCCTTAAGGAGAAGCTAGCCGCGGCGGAGTAGTGTGAGAGAGCCACGATGGACGCTCAGCCCGCGGTCGAGGCCGAGCTATGTTTCCTCTACAAGAAGGTGGAAGGCGTTACCTCCCTCGTGGAGAAAGCATCGGACGAGGCGAGCTAAGCTCGGGTGCTGCAGCACGCGTGCTCCCCAGATGTTCCAGGCCCTTGGGCATAGGGTCAGCCGGGCCCTGAGCAGCATTTGCGACGAGAATGTCTCTAGCCCTCTTGTTGCTGACGACGCGGGCTACCTCGGCTTCTTCACCGGGGTTGTGGAGCGCCTCGAAGGAGGGGCTGAGAAGATGCTCCATCTCATCAAGGAGAAGAGTCAAAGCCTTCTTGCGCATGCATTCTCGCATGTCTTCAGCCACCTTCTCTGCTCCAATCCTGACTTCGACTTTGAGGTCGCGATAGCCCCCTGCCTAGAGTGATCCAAGGCGCCTTGGCGGACTGGGTGGAGGATCATGTGGATGACCTGATCGCGGAGCTTGCCCCTGCCGGTGACGTGGGCCCGCCTATGATCGAGGAATGTGGGGCTGACGATTATGAAGAAGACAGCAGCGATAGTGATGGCGCGTCTCCCTAGGCTGCTTTTCCCCTGTTTCCATGTTAAGACTCTGAATTTGACCCCGCGGGGATGCGAAAGCATTTTGGAAGAAACTTCTTTATAATGTGTTGAGTAGCGTTGCACTCCCTTATGTCGCCTTCCCTTTGCTTTTCGTGTGCCTGCAGCCCCTGAGCAAGGGTGGGTCGTTATTGTAACATCGGGTCGTGGTGCCCGGCCAAGGTCAGGAGGCGGACGCCTGTCGAAGGCCTCAGGCCACGCGTACCCACAGGCTCGTTTAAGAGCGTCGCGTGAGGATTCGGACGCAGAAGTCTTGGCGAGGTGTGCGCGTGGGCGGGCCCGCGACTGCTGTGAGCCCTCAGGGCGTCCTCAGCACCGCTTGGCTGATCCAAGTATGCGCACCGTGCCCAGCCCCCACTGGCGGGGTGCTCGAGAAGAAGTGAGAGAGAAGTTGGCAGCCGCCATACCTCTTAAAACAAAATTCAAAATGGGAAACGCTACGAGAGGAGAAAAATTCCCACCCCTTTTCAAATAAAGATGAAAGAGCTCCAAATTTCAGTCCAAGAAACGGCAAATTTGATTACAAAAGAGGGCGAAAAATAGCCGCGTCTAGCGCCTATACTAGTCTTCCCACTAGCGCGGAGCATGGGGCCTCCACTAGGAGTGGGCATAGTCGCTGTAAGAGTATGTCGTCCGCTAGCGCGCAGCATGGGGATTCCACTAGGCGTGGGCATAGTCGTTGTAAGACCGTGTCGTCCGTCAGCACGGAGCATGGGGCTTCCATTGAGACGTGGGTGGGAGCCTCCGTGAGGCCCAGGGGCGGCGCTCAAGAGACTCCGAGGCGTGTACATCCCCACTCATTATTATGTGAGAGTGTCACGGGCGAAGATTGAAGAAGCACAAGGCGGTCGCCTGCCTCCCTAGTGGGGATTCCGCCCCTTGCCTTTGGATTGCGCGTCGGCGAGCCTGAGGCGCTGGCAGCCCTGGGCGGGGTCTCCGACCTGGCGACCGCCAGCGAGCGGCGCGACGCACCTCCACACTGGCAGCATGCCGCCCAAACGGCTCATGACATGGGCTTCGGGCTCCTCCCGAGCCTTTTGGTCTTGGGGCCCCCGGTGTCGAGCGGTTATGGCTCAGGAGGCCCTGGGTCATCGTGAGGCTCCCTGACCTCGCGGGCTCCTCAAGTCCTTGGGCCCCCTGGGGTCCTATCCTGACTCGGGGCACCGCCACGTGCCTGGCATGCCTCGGCGTGCTTAGTCCGGCTATCGTTTCGCAGGCGTGCCGTGGAGGCGTAGTTCACCTGCGTTCCAAGGTTAGCATAACATGTTCTAAAAATATTGGTTGCAGCGGGGAGGGTCGTTTAACAGCGCGGTAGAGGCCTCGGCATGAGCCCACTTGTGGCCCCCGGGCGTCGTGAGGCATTGTCTATCTCGAGGTCCGGGCCGGCGGAGGCCTCTCCTTCGTCAACCCCCTAGCTCTTCAACCTTTTCCGTCGCCACCTGTCACAGCCTGATTTTTGGCCCCTTCGTTTTCTTTTGTTTCTCTAAGATTTTTTGCTTGAGTTTTCTTTTTCCGTGGCTATGTGGTCTGGGAACTGAAGGAGATGACCTCTTCTTTCTTTCCAGAGTGGCTTGTCATCCTCAAACCCTTCCCTAGACCTTGCCACTTTCATCCTAGCCCAACCCCAATATTCTTTTGCTAGGGTATATTCCTTTTGCTATTAAAGGAATAACCCAATTTGCCCTAGGTTGTGAAGCAACCTATATTTCTATCACTCCCAAAATTCCCAAATAATTCTCATAAATTTTTTGGGTCATATCTTCCTCCAATAGGGCAAAATATTTTATTTGCCATGTTTCCCATCATGCTCAATTAATTATTTTCCTATTCTGTTCTGAATGGCAGGTTGTGAAGCAAGTGCCATTTATCTTTTCCCAATTGAACCCAAACCTTTTGGACACCTTTTCATGTCCAAATAATTGCCTCATGCCAAAATTCAACTTAATTTTCCTAGTAAATATTCCTGCGCAATTTTTCAAAGTTCTTGCCTGAGGGAAATGATTGTGAAGGAAGTACAAGCTATGCATATCCAAATGAGTTAATTTTTTCAAGATCCTTCATATGATCAAATCATGACTCCCCACCAAATATGAGCTCATGTAACTCATCTAGGTGAGCCCAGCTCCAAATCTTAGTTTCTGGTCAGATTTTCAGTTTGTGAAGCAACTATACTTTATATTGCTTCACTTAAGCTGAAACTTTTTCAGGGCATTCTCCTATCCATATAAACACTCTCCACAAAAATTCGGCTCAATCCATTACATCATTTACCCTGTGCAATTTTCCCAAGTTTCTGTCTAGAGTAAAGCTATATGAAGCAAGTGCTAGTTTGGTTCATCCAAATGGCATGAAACTTTTTGGGCATCCTCATACATTAAAATCATTAGGCCATGCCCAATTTCAGCTCAAATTGCCTCTCCATATGAGTGCATCATCCAAATTTCAAATTCTGTCCATTATGGCGGTTGCTACAACAACCACTAGCTAAACCCCACTCCTTGAGCTGAAAATTTTCCATCTTAATCACCTTAGCATGTGATCATCACCAGACAAATTATTTACCACGTTACCAAGCTGGTGTCACCACAGCAAGTTACAAATACCTTCCTGTTGATTTACTTTGGAGCTAAGTGCAAATCTCTTCTTAGCCCCTAGACCGATTTATCTTCTCATTTTGACTACGGGCACGGCGGTCTATCTACTGGACATGGTCGACCACACCAAAGCACGCTGCTTGCTCTAGTGCACGCGGTGATCACGCTTGCGTCATGGCTAACTCGCGCTCTGGCTTGTTTCGGCCACTATGCTCGTCCACTCCCTTCTCGTCTGGACCTCAAACGTTGTCCAGGAGCTCGCCGTGCTCGACTGCGTCACCCTGCATCGGTACCTCATCGTTGTTCGCCATAAATGAGCTGCTAGCTCCATGCCAGTGCGATGCCCAGCCACTGACCTCCATTAGAGCACTACTCAAGCTCGCTTGTGACCTCAAGAGCCTCCCTTGGGCCTATATATAGGACCCTCGGCTCTTCACGCAGCTCACCCATCTCTCCCTTGCCTCGTTTGGTCACCAGGATCGCCCCATCTCGCCGGAAGTCACCTCTGTCCTCCATGGCCGCCTCGGCCTGGGCTTGGTTCCGGCCAACCCGAGCCTCCTCTCCTCCTCCTACCGTGTCCACCGACTCCCCCTCGTCCCACTGAGCCGCCCCACCACCTCACCCCTCGCCAGAGTGCACCATGGCCGTGGCTTCCATGTTTGACCACCGCCTCCACCTCTCGGCCACCACCCCGTCTCGACCATCCGGAGCTCATCCCTCTGTCCCATCGCCACTACGGGCTTCCCCACGTCCCGTAGATCCTCCCCCACCCCTCTATTAGTCGCCAGAGTGGCCGCACCGTCGAGTTCCTCCACCGCCCGTGCCTCCCTGTCTCCTCATGGCGCCGCCCGCCGCAGCCGTCCCAGGCCTCCCCGGCGCTCCCTTCCTCTCTGAACGGGTGCGTCGCGGCCCCGCGGTCCCGCCGGGTGCCCTCGTCCGGGCCAGGGATCGCCGGAGCCGGCCGGCCCCTTGGCCGCTTCTTCCCATGCTCCTCCTCTGTTGACGGTAGGAACAGGGCAAGCGGGAGGAAGAAGACAGCGCCCGTGCCCCTCTCCCCTGCGCCTGGACCCCACGTGCCAGCCACACACCCCAGGCCCAGGTACGTTAAGTGGAGACGTATTCTTGAGAATACGTTTTCCCTCGGGAAAGCGTACTTTCATTCTACTTCAGCCTAGAATGCGGTTCCTCAGTTCTCAAAACGCATTCCTGTGAAAGGCGTTTTCTATTTTCAGCCGCCAGGGACTTGTTGGTGATGAAAATATTCACAGATTGATCCCTGATCTTCTACACCCCATAATTCCACAACCGTATCTCCGTTTAAGGTGATTCCAAAGCCTACTTCTTCGTCTCGTCGAGCTCTTTCTGTTGGTAACATTTCACTAGGTGGACCCATAGTGAAAATGACCATTTTGCCCTTCCCTCTAACCAGCCCCCTTCGAGAGAGAAGTGTTTCCGGCGAACCTTTCCGCGGCTTCAACGCACATCTCCCCGGTGTATTCTTCATCCCTAGGCAAGCCACGACCACCATTTGCATGATAGCCATGCAGTAGCTTTGGTTTTCAACTTGAATCTTTATTAACTGTATGATTGTTTTGCTACTGCTGTCGTTATTTCGGTTATGCTTATGGATCGATGATTACCGTCATGCTATGTTTTCTTGCACTCAGTTATCATGTTCTACCTACCTACTAGTATTACTTCCATATTTCCATGCTTGTTAGTAGTACATGTTGGGTTGTTCATGTTCTTCGGTGCATGACTAACGTCAGTTACCGAGTACCGTTGATATGCATTGTTCCTTTGCTATTAGTTGCTTAAGTGTTTACTCGATAATGTCATTGATGTGTTCTTGCATGGTGTTTATTGTTGATGCTAGTGGTCATGTTATGCTATGAGTAGTGACGTACTTGTGATATTCATGCTCGTCATTATGCCATGCTCAGTTGGATATGATTCATTGTTGATATCGTTGATAGTTATGTTGTACCCTCATGCTCATGTTGATATCATGCTCATGCATTGTAATTGCATCGTGTTATTTTATCATGGCTCAGCATATTGCATTCAAGTTTAACCGGATTAAATTGAACTTGAACAAGTGTTGACTGAGTCATGGTGCCACCATATCAAGCTGACTAGTGCAACCACATTTACCTTTTTGGGAAGGTCCTAACTGGGTCTATTGTCATGCCTCTCACTAGTGCGTCCAACGAGGGAATGTTATGGGCACGCGCTACCCTAATCTGGAGGCAGACATAAGCCTTGTGTGCCTGTTGTTGTTGTTATGGTACCTTGTCCCCGTTTGGGACCGTTTATGTTTTGCCACGACGGTGGCCGTTGGTGTCTTTGGAGGCACGGGGCCACCCTTGACTTAGCCCAAAGGGGAGTTGGTCGGAGTGGCCGGGAGAGTGTCTTGGCAGTAGGACGGTTTTGTCAGAACGCCGTTGGTCCACCCGAATGGGAGTGCGAGGCCATGGGTTCCGTGGTGTGAGTACAGTGTACTAACCTCTGCAGAGTGTATACTAAATATATCGATAGCCGCGTCCGTGGATAAGGGCCCAGTTCGTAGTTGGTCACACGATGGGTCAACAGTAAAAATAATAATGTGCTTAATAACAACCCTGGTAAGATGATGAGATAAGTTGGTTATGTGATCCATGAATGATCATCGTTTGGTTACGAGGTAACCCATTGAGCCAAGAGTGGTTCCGTTTGTGATCCCTGGATGATCACCGTGGTATTAAGGATACCGAGTTGTTGGATATTCGTGATGTTGTGCGAGAGTCGTGGGTAAAGATCAAGCTCCTTGTGGTCATTTAACGATTACTACGGTATTGTTTATACCAAGCTTGATTTGATCCTGAGGTGACTGTGTGATGTCCGAGGTTGGTAAGTGATGCATGTGATGGTTACGAGGTAACCCGAGCAGAATAAATGGTGCATATAGTGTCATCATGTTTCATGCTAGTATCGTCAGATTTATATGTTCATGCCATGCTCATATTGTTCCAGCTATATCATGTTCATGTGGTTCATGCCATGTTATTCGGATGATCTCATTATAATTCCTGCTTAATCTATAATTGCCATGCTATTGTTTGTCTTGAATGCTTCTGGTTGTTGTGAGCTTGCAAGTACATTCAATGTACTGACCTAGCGTGTCATGCCAGTTTGCAGGTCATGCCGGATTTGATTGCTTGTTTGCCGTGGAGTCTTTGTTTGTGAGCTAGGATAAGCGTTCCAGCCAGAGTCCCTGCGGAGTGGAGTTCATCACCGTCGTCGTTGTTCTGCCACTAGTGTTATTCCGCTGCATCATGTTGTTCTGCTGCTTGCATGGAGCAACCGTGGCAGGCGTAGTGTCGTCATGCCAATGTAATACCCTTGTATTCATATAGCTTGTAATAAAGAGCTGATTTGTTCTATACTAAGCAGTGCCGTATTCCGAAAGACTTCTCCTCGATCTCTGGGCTGGAATACGAGGCGTTCCGGTTTTCTCTGAGCCGGGGTGCCACAGGCTTGGTATCAGAGCAGGTCTGGCTGTAGGATGCCCTAGCCCGCACGAATGTTAGAAAGCGGTAGTATGGGGCCTAGTTGGTTTGTTGCACTTGTTTTCTGCATTGGTTTGTTGCTTAGCATGCATATAGATTATTATTTCGTCGCTAACAGTTAATCTTGTGAGTGTAGGTGGCATTGGTTTTGATGGACTACCTGCACCCTCCTTAGCATGCCTGCTCTTCGGTGTTTGGTGTCATCTCTGTCCCAGCAGAGTGATGCCCTGGGGCCAAGTGTTCCAGACATCATTCGCAGGAGTTATGCTCATATATCGCGTCGATATCTTTCCATCACCCACCTCTATTATTTCGGTGATAGACTTGTCTCTATCCCAAATCGTGCCATCCATCTCGTCCCTTCGGCAACACTTACTGCCATTTGTTATCAAAAAAGGGCAATGCCAACAAGCCTTGCTTTTGCTCCCCTATATTACCCCGTCAGTCCATTCTTTGGACATGTACGATTCCCTTTCGCACACTTGCTGATGATGCGGTCGTGACCTTGTGTCTCGCTACTTGATCACCAAGTCTGTCCTCGCCTCCGTATCCATCTGGTTGCGACCGGTGTCCAGCCAGCGTTTGGTGTAGCCTTGGTTATGCCAACTCCTTCTAGACGCAAATTCACTTTTCCTGCACACCGCCACAACATATTAGACCGTAATACTGGAGTTTCCGCGAGATTTGTGTGCTGAGGTGTGCATGCATATTATTGTTGTGAGTAGCAGTAATATGTGACATTGCTTGATCTATATTATTTTTATGCTCTTTGTGTTTTTGTTTTCGTCGTTTCTTTTGCTTCTTTCTTTGGGCCCTCGGTGTTACATATTTTCCCCTCATTAAAGTTGCTTGTCAACCGACGTTGGACCCAAAGAGTCAGCAAGGAGTGCATATATTTGGAAATTCAGCTGAACAGAATGGAATTCTTAGCCGACCGCAGTGAAATGAGAAATATTTGATTGTGATGATGATAATCAAGTTTGCATTAATGTGCACTTATGACAATAGTACGGATAATCAAGTCACCCCAGTATGCACCCTTCATAGAAGAAATGATCAAATCAGCGAGAAGATAAATTGTGTGCAAGATCGACGGCATATTCTCAGTCAAAGGTATGATTCAGATGCAAGTTTTGATTCTTCCTTGAGGATGATTTTGAAACCCGATATAGCTGGAAGAAAGCAAGAGTGTGCCATATATTCAATACTCAAAAAGGTGGGTAGTTCAGCAAACCCCTTTTCATACAAATAATCCACAACAGAAATATTAAGATGGTGTGTGTATATGGTAACCAGTCCGCATATCACAATGAGAAGCTTCTGGTGTAAGCAACCCAGTCTTCCCTCGCAAGCTACCAGAGAAGCTTCCAAGGCAAGACTGCTTAGTGCGCTATATGGATGACTTCTCGTGCAAGGTACCATGTCTTCTTCAGTAAGCAACCACAAAAAAAATTCGGCATAAGGCACCGAGCCCTCCCTAGCAAGTCTTTAAGGGGGGAAGCTTCTGAAGCACGATACCCGGTCTTCCTCAGCAAGATACTCTCGGTGGTCTCCAACATAAGTCATCCAATTTTCCTCAGTGCGGCATGGGTACAAGATATGACAAGGCGACTTGACAACATATGACCGTGAATCCCAATGATCAGGTCCACAACAGTTTGGTCAGAAGCAAGAATTAGTCAGAACACAAGCCTGCCTCAGAAATCAGGTTCTCATCTATATATGCGGTCAGCATATCACCAAGGTATTGCAAGTCACTCGAACGCAGATTTGATAGCCTCATGAGGATTGTTAATATAAGAACACCAGTTATACATCGCACTCTGACAAGGGGTTATGAAGATTGACGACAATAGTGAGCTCAGTACAAGTACCTGTGAACCTGGCATATGATCCTGATGAGCCCTTGTCTTCTCTTCTCCAGTAATGGCACCACACCTGTGATCTGAGCTGTTTTGGCCGACCGGGGTGGATGCCAACTTTATATTTCTCTATTCAACAACTGTCACGAGTTCTGAGCTGCTTTCCGGCCGTCTCGTACAACCATTGAATTTCTTTTTGTGACAGTGGCCCTTTGCTCTGAGCTGCTTTTCGGCCATCTTAGGGAACTGCCACTTTCTTCCTATCAACACGGTCTCATGCTCTGAGCTGATTTTTCGGCCGTCTTGAGCCGTGGTTGAGCTATTTCAGTAATGTCCCAGATCTGAGTTGTAAAGACCGTTTTGGTGGTTGCTGATTTATTTGCCAATTTATCGCAAGGGTTCAGATGATCATTTCCCTACGGTTAAAATGTGAGAGACGATGAACATGCAAATTGAATGATGCTACCATGTCAGGAGATGAGGATAAAAGTACACCTGTCAGAATATTGCACCCAACATAACCTATGGTCACACGAAGAAGCAATATGATCAAGCTATTTTAGCAAAGAATCCAGAATAAGAGCATAGTAATGAAGGAGCAAGACCGTCAATGCAGGTATGAAAATTATTGCATGACCCACATGGTACAGATACCCTGGACAGTTTGATTCACTATGGATCGCCATGAATATTCATCAAGGGGGTCTACTCAATTATGGTAAAAGCCCCATATCAAGGAAAGACCCGCTCAGTTAACAGTATATGCTCAGATTTGCCGGTATCGAATATCTGGGTCTGTAAAGTCACACCAAAGGTCAATCCAATAGATGATCCTAGCGACTATGGTAAAACATCACACACCCTATGTCGGTGTTCTAGGAATGGGGGTCCCTGCACTTGCCTGCCTGCGGCCCGCGGCGTGGCTGAGCCAGCAGGCTGTACGGCCCATCTTCACCAGCAAAGCATCCAAGACCCTCGCGAGGGTCCAAGCCTCGCGAGGCGGACGACACAAGGCCTCCTTGGGAGTGGCCTAGCCAGGCAGGCTCACAAGGAGTGAAGATATCAAGGTGGGGCAAACCTCACGAGACCCTCGTGACATGAGCCATGACGCACAATACCAGGCAGGCGCTAGGCGTGCGCCAGCGCGCGCAGCATCCTTGTTTCCTCTTTGGTGCTAAGGAGGCCAGCGCAGGCGAAGAGTACCGAGGCATCAGGCAAAGATTGCTATATTGGTGCAACGAGACTAAGACCAGGAGGACGGCAAGATGGAGGTCATCGTGGAGCCCAAGATGGCGTCACCACCAAGGCTTTTGGCAGGCGAAGACCACTTTTGTCAGGATAGCTTGTACTAGTTGTCCCCCTTCGAATTAGCCCGCCAATGTTGGCTCCCTTCCCGCTCGATATTTGGGAAGAGGACCAGGGCCTATATAAGTAGAGCCAGTCACCATAGTAGAGAGGAGGATTGGATCGGATCATGATCTCATCTCACCTTAGCTCGATCCTACCCGGTCAAGAGCCTACACACAAGAACACCTCAACCTCAGGAGGCTATTCACCCCTTGTACTATTCATCATCAGCCTTAGAGGCAATCCACCACCACTCTGGAGTAGGGTATTACACCACAACGGTGGCCCAAACCTGTATAAACCTCGTGTCTTTCTGTGTTGCGAGTTCGTCGAGTTCGTCCGCGAGATATTAGCGAGCTAGGGCGTAGATTGGTGGGAAGGAAAGACTACGCGCTCACCCTAGTGTTCGAACCTTAAGGGTTTGCCGGAACCCCACATCCGACACCCTATACCCATGGATATGCCGATAGAATGAATGATCAGAATGAGGAATAACAGTCTCGAAGCATGTGCCCTAACTTATGTGAATCACCAAAGGATAGCATGTCTGGAACAAAATTCTTTGGCCAGAACCACCGTCAGTCAGGACCGCGGATACTATCATATAAGGCTGTACCGCTTTTATGCTGGCCACGACAGGAGACAGTCAAATATGTGGTACGGATCTGACACTCAAGACAGTGGAGCCAATCAAGGTGATTCAGAAACTCAGCAAGAAATCAGTATTGGTCAAATGAACAGTATGATCCATAACACTGTTTTGAGCCCAGAGGAAATGCATCTATTTGAGCAACCCAATGCAAGGAGTAAAAAGATTGGGTGTCCATCAGGAAAATTTGACCATCACTTCATGGAAGATTGTCAGTGTTGGATGACGCATCCATCAGAAATCACTCTTGGTCTTGTGAGACGAACATATATTTCAGTCATGATAACAAAACACAATCAGCTAAGTCAGCAGCTAGGAAAAGAATTGGAGCCAGTATAGGCATGAACATGTAAGCTAAGTTCTGTCAGAATATGGATACATTAAAGCAAATCACCCCAGAGCCAGCCAATCAAGTCAGATGAAGACATCAGTGGGAACAATTAGTTAAGGAAAAAGGATACCCGAGTTGGAAACGGTTTCCCTAAGTCACTATTTCATACTTGTTCCCTGAGCAACCAAATCTCGAGGATGAGATTTCATTAAGGGGGGAAGAGTTGTCACAGCTTGATTTTTGGCCCTTTCTTTTTCTTTTGTTTCTCTGAGATTTTTGCTTGAGTTTTCTTTTTCCGTGGCTATGTGGTCTGGGAACTGAAGGAGATGACCTCTTCTTTCTTTCCAGAGTGGCTTGTCATCCTCAAAACCTTCCCTAGACCTTGCCACTTTCATCCTAGCCCAACCCCAATATTCTTTTGCTAGGGAATATTCCTTTTTCTATTAAAGGAATAACACAATTTTACCTAGGTTGTGAAGCAACCTATATTTATATCAGTCCCAAAATTCCCAAATAATTCTCATAAATTTTTTGGATCATATGTTCCTCAAATATGGCAAAATATTTTATTTGCCATGTTTCCCATCATGCTCAATTAATTATTTTCCTATTCTGTCCTGAATGGCAGATTGTGAAGCAAGTGCCATTTATCTTTGCCCAATTGACCCCAAACTTTTTGGACACCTTTTCATGTCCTAATAATTGCCTCATGCCAAAATTCAACTTAATTTTCCTAGTAAATATTCCTGCGCAATTTTTCAAAGTACCTGCCTGAGGGAAATGATTGTGAAGGAAATACAAGCTAGGAATATCCAAATGAGTTGAATTTTTTCAAGATCCTTCATATGATCAAATCATGACTCCCCACTAAATATGAGCTCATGTAACTCATCTAGGTGAGCCCAGCTCCAAATCTTAGTTTCTGGTCAGATTTTCAGTTTGTGAAGCAACTATATTTTATATTGCTTCACTTAAGCTGAAAATTTTTCAGGGAATTCTCCTATCCATATAAACACTCTCCACAAAAATTTGCCTCAATACATTACATCATTTGCCATGTGCAATTTTTACAAGTTTCTGTCCGGAGCAAAGCTATATGAAGCAAGTGCTATTTTGGTTCATCCAAATGGCATGAAACTTTTTGGGCATCCTCATACCTTCAAATCATTAGGTCATGCCAAATTTCAGCTCAACTTGCCTCTCCATATGAGTGCATCATCCAAATTTCAAATTTTGTCCATTATGGTGGTTTCTACAGCAACCACTAGCTAAACCCCTCTTCTTGAGCTGGAATTTTTCCATCTTAATCACCTTAGCGTGTGATAATCACCAGACAAATTATTTACCACGTTACCAAGCTGGTGTCACCACAGCAAGTTACAAAACACCTTCCTGTTGATTTACTTTGGAGCTAAGTGCAAATCTATTCTTTGCCCTTGGACCGATTTATCTTCTCATTGTGACTAAGGGCACGGCGGTCTATCTACTAGATATGGTCGGCCACGCCAATGCACGCCGCTTGCTCTAGTGCACGCGGTGATCACGCTTGTGTCATGGCTAACTCGCACTCTCGCTCGTTCCGGTCACTATGCTCGTTCACTCCTCCTCGTCTAGACCTCAAACGTTGTCCAGGAGCTCGCCCGTGCTCGACTGCGTCGCCCTGCATCGGTGCCCCGTCGTGGTTCTCCATAAATGAGCCGCTAGCTCCATGCCAGTGCGACTGCTCAAGCTCGCTTGTGAGCTCCAGAGCCTCCCCCGGGCCTATATATAGGACCCTCGGCTCCTCCCACGGCTCACCCATCTCTCCCTCGCCTCATTTGGTCACCAGGATCGCCCCATCTCGCCGGAGTTCGCCTGTGTCCTCCATGGCCGCCTCGGCCTCGGCTTGGTTCCGGCCAACCCGAGCCTCCTCTCCTCCTCCTACCATGTCCACCGACTCCCCCTCGTCCCACTGAACCGCCCCACCAGCTCGCCCCTCCACTACTAGGGAAAAGGCTAGCAGCAGCGCGGGTTTTAGGTGTATCAGTAGCGCGGGGACTGGCGCTACTAATAAGGCGCTACCGCTAACATGTAGCAGTAGCGCGTGCTCACCCGCGCTACTGCTACACAAGTGTAGCAGCAGCGCGCTTAAAGGAAGCTCGCTACTGCTAATAGCTATAGCGCGCTTCTCCTGTGCGAGCTACTGCTACTACCGCGTTGCTGCTAACTTTTCTCCACTCGCTACTGCTAATTTTAGTAGTTTTTTGTTTTTTTTGGCATATTTGTTTTGTATTTGAACAGGTTTAATAGAAGAATCTTTAGCACATACAAATGTCATCATGATACACATACAAATGCCTGCGAGACCACAAATGTAATCATAGCATATACATACAAATAGTCTCGTCATAATCATCATCCAACACAAAGTGGTATCTTGTCATCATCTCGAAAATAGCGATACATGCAAGTCTCGAATACTTGCAACTACAACGTCATCAATCTAAACAAAGGTATACGTGAGAAGAGCTATCACTATGAGTGAGAGCGGAACTATGCAGTACATGAGATGGCGGTTACGAGTCCTCTCTCGTGCTAGCGTGAACCTCAAGTAACTAGCTTCTCCTTCTTGTCTGCTTTTCAAGCCTTTATGGCTGGCGTCCGAGAACCCATTCACTTGCGCCTGACACTCATGCCACTCGTTGTACACCCCGGAACCTTCCCTTTGTACAGGACATAGCAGTTCCATCTCGCCATCAAGAAACTAGGTACCTGTTAGAGATGCATGTTCATGATGAGGATGTACAATCATATATATGCAACAAAATATACTAGAGAACACCGAAAAAGAAAGGGTTAGCAACTAGATGCAACATACAGTACGCAAATTAATTAACTAGAGGTACGCAGGTCATCGTACGCAAACTAACAAAGTAGAGTTACACAAGTTCGGCAGGGATCGTGGACATCACAAAGTTTCATCGCTACAAATAGTATACAAGTTCAACCAACACATATCATCATCATCGGCATCATAAATCACTAGAAGTTCCATCCTTCCATATCATCGAGGATGGACCCTAGCTTCTTGAACGGCGTGAGGTCTAGACGTTGCATGCCTATGCGAGTTCGGACGTCAGCTCGCGATATAGGGCCGTGGTGGAACATCCCCTTCTCATCGACGACTTCTTGCATGATGATCATCGCAATGTCACTTTGGATGCGAAAGAAGTCATCTCTAAGTTTATAATCTGCTTCTCCATGAGATTCTAGCCACTTGTGGATATGATCATCATTTCTGCTTCTCATGCGAAGCTTTTGGTGATCCGTGTTGAACTGAATCATGAGATGGAGGATGTATAATCCATCCTTCTTGCTTGGTTTTGGGACATGGATGCAGGAGAAGTTAGTTTTATGCGCGAAACCCATCTTCTTGTTCCTTTTTTTCCTAATCTGCATGTGGCCACCTCTAAAGCTGAAGCCTTGGAGAGCATCATCTAGAATATTCATTATGTGGGTGTAGTCTTTTTTCTCGTAGTCTCTGGAAGGGTCAAAATACACGGCGTGGGAGACTTGCGGGTAAAGAACGATAAGGACGGCGCGCCCGTTGCTACGGGGAAAAGACACCTCAAATTATTCCCCATAGAGAGAGAAGGAATGATTGAAATGTATGAAAGGGTTGTTTGAAACTGACTTACTTTGGATGATAAGGCACGAGGACAATTTCCCGGTCCTTATTCTGTACCATGAAGTTTTGGAGGTAGTCCCTAGCAGTTTCACGCTGAAAGTCGCCGAGACTCAAGAAAGACTCGTGCATGTAGTACGGATCCGCCACACAGATTTGCAAGACTTCTTCACTCTTCATGACGGAGCTCATATGTAGCGCAAAAAGGTGGACGATTGTAAAATCGAGCCACCTTGTCAAAAACATCTCAAAGATATGGTCAAACCGCAGGAAGAACACCTCCGCGGGCCGTGTCTCAACGTAGCACTTCCCGTCAGGCACACGAGCCGCGTATGTTGGATATCCTGGATCCTTTGAGGCTAGCAGGCTTTTCTCAGTCGACAGCACATGGTCGTGCAGTCTCCTGAGATCCCCTGATAGTGCCTCCAGCGGTTTCGGCGGTAGCATTGGCTCGCCCGTGAGATGGAACATGGCCGCACCTTTCACGGGTACACGCTCTTCAGAATGCATCATCTGGCTGCTATGTGCACTGGCTTGTTTAGAGGCAGCTATCTTCCCCGATCTCTTTCTCTCCTTTTTCTTGGGCACACCTTCTAGACCCTTCCTTAACCCCTGCCCCAGTGTTCCCGGGCTAAGTACTATACGACCCTCGCGCCCGGATAGTTGAGCCTGTGTTGAGGCGGCATCTTCAGGCGTGTCCTGTGAGGATTTCATGAAGAGAGACTTTTTGCAATCCTTGCTACGACCTTCCTGCCCGGGCATATCATCCATATCCTCATTAGCAAGCTGATAGCCCAATTCGTCATATGGTTGACTCATCAATTCTATGTCACAGTCATACGCGTTTGTATTGAGGAAATCCATAGGGTCGACCTCCATCTCATCATCCATTCTCTGTTCTACAGGACAAATTACATCAGCGGCACTATTGCACCCCCTTCATCATGTCGTCCGCCGCTCTCACCCGGCACTACAGGAGCTGGTAATTGCGTAGGCGGGGTGGTGGTCTCCGCACATGCTTGTTGATGTGTGGTTATTGGTGTGCTCTCGGCCGGCTCCAGACGAATAAGATTCTTCGGCCATAGCAGCACCCAACCCTTGCAGCTTCCAATCCGCGGCGGGGTCTCATCGTCCGCTCCCACATGCTATACTGGAGGAGGCAAATCCTCGTGCCCCGATTTCACACTGGACAAGCTAACCCTGAAGTGCCTAGAAGGGATCGGCTGGTTGTGGAACGTGGGTTGCAAGGGGTCCATTATCATCCCCTTTCCCACGTCCACCATCTGGCCTTTGATCAAGTAGAGTATGGTGCACGGGGTTTCTTTCGCCTGCAAACACATATGTCTGTGGCGTAAAACATCCGAAAGGCAACAAAAATGGAATATTATATAATATATGGTGGTGTGACATGTAATTACCGTGATGGCGTCGAGCTCAGCCAAAGACGAAGGCCCACCGAGCGCGCCAGAGACTAAGGACGGGCTGCTATGAGCGGGAGCGGCTGCGAGAGGAGGCCCGGTTGCGTGGGCAAGTGATTGTGTGATGATGTTGTTGTTCATGGAGTTGCTCCCGACGGAACTGGGCAACGGGAAATCATGTACCATCTTGTCAGGATTTTCCTTCGTCCAGTTGATGATAACTGGAACCAAGTTAGTAGCGAAATCATTTCTGCAGGCAGTTACAGCTGCATTGACTGCCTGCTGTAACAACTCATATTTGTCCTCGACTGCTTTTTTCGCGTCCTCAGCTGCTTTTTTCTCGACCGCAAGCTTCACCTTCATGTCGATGTCCTCCTGACTAAACTTCTTTTTCTGCTTCTTGGTCTCCGGGACCTCGTTGTAAAACACCTTCCACGTGGCGCCGTCTCCAGCGCTGTGCACACGACCATATTGCGGCCGCTGGCCCAAAGGGAGTCCCTTAAGTTCGTTCAAGGCCCGGTTGAGAGGGGTGTCCCACTTGGGCCTCATCGGAGAAGTAGGGCTTTCGGCTGCAAGCTGGTGTTGCTTCTCCAGTAGTCTAATCAATTTCCTCGTGATCTGGTCCGTGTAAAAAAACCTTTTTCTCCTTGTCCCACTTGTAGCGGGCCCTGATGAAGTCACGCTCCAAGGGGTTGGTGAACTTCGCGAAGGGGTCTGGGAGACCCGTGGCTTCACGTTCCGCGTCCTCCTTATCCCATATGGGCCTTTTACCGAGGTAGCCACGGCTTCCAAGGTGATGCTTCCCCGTGTTCCTTTGCTGAAGGCTCTTGAATTTCGCAGCCTTAGCCTTGGCGTCCTCGGTGGCGCAAGTGTCCTTGAACTTTTCGAACTCCTCTTCCGTAAGTGTCGGATTTTCCTCCAGAATCTTGGACAGGGGTTCCTCAGCCTCAATAGCTCGTTTCACCCTCCCTTTCCAGGAGGCCAAATCATTGCTGAACATGCCCATGGCGTGATTGTTAATCTTTTTCATCTTCAGATCATCCCACGGTTGTTCTATGTTATCATCCCGGTCGGGGAACTTGAATCTCTTGTGCAACTTCGTTAGGAGCAACTGCGTCAAATGTTCTTTACTCCTTAAGTCATCGTCGTTGATGCTCGCACATTCCCGTAGGATGCATCCTACTTGGTTCCCATAACACTTGCGAGGTTCTTCCGGCTCTAACAGCTCAAACTTGCCAGGTGCCATCTTTGTGATCACAAGTCACCCAATCCCTAGTTTGTTAGGTTTTCGTATCCTCTGCTGCTTATGCTTCCTCTTTTCGGTACCGGCATCGGCGCTGGTATCTTCCCCGCCGGTACCTTCCCCACTGGTCTCGGCGCCGCCATCGGTGCCGGCGCCGCCATCGGTGCCGGCGCCGTCGATGTCGATGTCGGCGTCAGTACCATCATCGAGGCGGACCTGCAAACCTTGCTTAGCAGTCAAAAAGTCGAGGTAGTCTTGTTCACCCTGATAATCCATCTCATATGCATCTTGGTCAGAAGGCCCAGTTTCTTCGTTGTTCGACATGTTTCCTATGATGAAGTGTCCTCATTTATTTCTAGAAGTATGAATAAATGAGAAATGACATAAAAAAGAAATCTATGTGCCAGCACTCGATATGCCAACTATGTAGCACAAATCATGCCTTTATTCACGGGAAATTTCGGCATGACCTTTGCTAAAAAATGGACATATCGAGCGCCTGAAATTCACCGGAACGGAAATGAATCAACATTCCAGCGTAACATAGGCCACTCGGATCATTTACCAAAACATGACATGTCCAAAACATGACATATCCACATATCACATGTCCAGTTCAAATTTGCATATAAATTCAGCTAATTTTGAAACCTATCTAAATTAATAACTAAATAGATAACCTAATTAACATAACTAAAACCTAAGTAAATTAACCGAAGAACCCTAGCTAGCAGAGAGAGGGGGGGGTTTACAGAGGGTGCAGGGGCGAGGAGGCAGGCCCGACGACGGCCGAGGTTGGGAGGGGAAGAAGCAGAGGAGGGAGGCGAGGGCCGACGCGGGTCGGGGGCGAGCGCCGGCGGGTCGGGGGCGAGCGCGCCTGGGTCGGGCGCGGCGGTGCGACGGGGCCAGGGAAGAGAGTGGGGATTTGGGGGAAAAGAGGCGGGATGAAGCAGGGAGAGTGAGAATTTTGGGTTAAGTGGATGTAGCAGTAGCGCGTTTACACGAAGCGCGCTACTACAATTACGGGCAGCTATAGCGGTTTTCTACAGAAACCGCTACTGCTACCTTGACTAGCTGTAGCTCTTTTTCAGTAAAGCGCTACTGCTATAACCAGTTTCCCTTTTTATTTTCCTCAGCGCTAAACGAAGGGAAGGCGATATATATTGCATCATTTGGCGGTTAAATATGTATGCAAAATAGGAACATATATATTACATCATTGGACCCTTGCATAATAATGGCTAAGTATGTATACAAAATAGGAACATATATATATTACATCATTAGACCCATGCATAATAATGGCTAAGTGTGTATACAAAATAGGAACATATATATATATATTACATCATTTGACCGATTCCTCAGTGCTGACGTTTTCGTTTTTGAGTCAGCTTCTTTCCCTTCTTGTTCGTCGAACAATAATTGAGCCCCTCATTGTGACTTTGCCTTTTCCATGGAGTACGATTTTTCTTTGGTAATGTAGTATTGATTCTTCTTTTGACGTATACTTCATCATCATCGTCATCTTCCCTCATTGGGTTGCCGTACTGATCATAGTCTTCCTCGTTGGCGACTCCATCCATTCCAATGATGTTTCTTTTGCCTTTCCTCACGACAACACGACTGGGATTGCATGGGTCGGTTATGAAGAAGCATTGTGTCACGTGCTTAGCGTGTACCCATGGCTCGTTTTTTGCGATAGTGTTCACGGTAGCGCTCTTGGCGTCGGGTATAGTCATGGTAGTGAAAATCCATCTTTCTCTTTCGACATTCTTAGCCCATCTGACACGGAACATCATCGTGTTGTGCAGTCCAGAGTAGTCAAGATCCCAGATCTCCTCGACCCTTCCATAAAATCGTTCAGTTGCGCCGTTGTCGCTGCCGGTCATGCATTCCATCGTCACCCCTGAGTTCTGATCATCACTGTCCATATCTTTGGCCTCCGTGTAGAACGTGTATCCGTTGATATCATATGCCTGATAGGTTACGAGGTTGGGCGCGGGGCCATGTGCTAAGGCGTATATGAGCAATCCGTCCTTAGAGACCTCCTCCGAGGGATTAGCAATAATATGCTCTTTGAACCAATGCAGGAAAGTGGAGTTGTGCTCTCTAGTAACTTCGGCGTCCATCCTGCATACCCCCCGGTCACGATACTTCTTTGCGATAATTTCTTTGTGCAGTGCTACGAAATGATCTACCTCGTCTAGGTGTTGTAGCACTACCAAGTTTGCTCTGTCAAAGTCGCTGCGTCGATCTGAGTATGCCACGTGCAGTTCCCTGCGACCGTTGCAGTGACCTTCTCCTTCGAGCCTCCCATCGTGCTTGTTAACGGGCAAACCAACACTAACACCAGGCGGCTGGTCTGCTCCATATAGAAAATTCTCACAGAAAGAGATGCACTCTTGTGTCAAATAGCCCTGGATGATGCTTCCATCCGGACGGGACATGTTACGAACGAATCCTTTGATGATCCCATTCATCCTCTCAAACGGCATCATGTTGTGCAGGAATGACGGCCCTAGGTCTATTATGTCATCCACAATATGGAAACACAGATGCACCATCACGTCAAAGAACGCGGGCGGGAAGTACATCTCAAGCTCATTCAGTATCACAACGATCTCTTCCTGTAGCCTTCGGAGCTGCTTCACACTGATCGACTTTCGAGAGATGACGTCGAAAAAGTTGCAGAGACCAATAAGCGTGTCACGGACGTGCTTGTCCATTATCCCTCTAAGGGCAACAGGTAGTATCTGCGTCATCATCACATGACAGTCATGAGACTTCATCCGGCTGAACCTTTTCTTGTCTGTGTCTAGATATCTACTTATCTTGCCACAGTAACCGGAACTAAATTTGACTCCGGTAAGGCACTTAAAGAATTGATTGATCTCAGCCTGACTTAAGGTGAAGCAAGAAGGGGGGCAATAATCCTCATTCTTTATTTTCTTGCCCTTCTTCTCCCGTGCCTGTCTCCGTCTCTGTCTCGTCTGACATTTTACGGGGCGGCATGTGCAGATCTTCCCTGATTTTCAAATCTTGCAAGTCTTTTCTTGCCTTCGGCCCATCCTTGGTCTTATCTGGCATGTTCATCAGTGTTGCGAGCAAGCTCTCAAGGAAATTCTTACAGATATGCATTTGATCAAGGCAATGAGGTGTATCGAGTTTGTGCCAGTACTCCAAGTCCCAGAACACAGACCTCGTCTTCCATACCTTCAGCAGCGGCTCCGGCGCCTTTCTCATCGTCTTTCCCGGCGCGGGGCACTCCTTCCAGTTTTTCAATAGCTCATCGATTTCGGCACCGCTCCGCTCAGCGTGACCATTGAATAGATCTCCACGGTTTCTCCACGGGTCGTCCTGTTCGAGCCATCTTCGATGCCCAATGTACACGATTTTCCCAGATCCACCATCTTTCCTTGACGTTAGCTGCTGAGACGTCGTATCATCCATGCACCGCGTGCATCCGCAATATCCATGGCACACCTGGCCTGCCACATATCCGTAACCGAGATAGTCGTGCACTGTCGTGATCAGCACGGCTCTCATGTTGAAATACTCGCCTTTGCTGGCATCCCATGTCTTGGCCGGTGTTTTCCATAACGTGTCTAACTCCTCCTGAAGTAGCCCCAGATACAAATTAATATTATTTCCTGGTTGTTTCGGCCCTTGAATAAGCACGCTCATGTGAATATACTTCGATTTCATGCACAAGGGGAGGTTGTACATCCATACAAACACGGGCCATGTGCTATGGTTGGTGCTCTGGTTGCCAAACGGATTCATGCCATCGGTACATGCGCCGAGCACGATGTTCCTTGCATCACATTCAAAATACCGATAGAAGCTGTTCAACACTCTCTGTCGTGGTTTTGTCACGGCAGATGTCCTAGAGAAAGGACTTAGTCATGGAGCCATCACAACGGGTTAGCTTGAAGGGGTTAAAGCAGACACATGGACGCAAGAGAGCTTATACTAGTTCGGCCCCTTCAATGAAGGTAAAAGCCTACGTCTAGTTGTGATGGAATTGATGGGGTTTCGATGACTAGGGAGCAAACAAGCTTCGCCTAAGTCTTGAGTTGTTGTCTGTCCTCTGAACCACCGCCGGGTTGTCCCCTTATATACACGGGTGACGCCCGTCGATTCACAGATTCCCAATACCGGCTCATAGATGTGTCCGGTTTGGTCTCTACTTATTCCTAACTTACAACACAAGTTACATACCAACGCCGGTTTATGGCTACAGGCCTTGAACCGACTATGGGCCTTGAGCCCTCATCTGCCTTCTTGGGCTGTAACATAATTAACTACTGATGAAGTTAACCCAGCCCAGATAGGCCGGTTTACGCCCAGTAGTAATATCCCCAACATTAGGCCCCAGATTGATTTGAACAGGTTCATGTCAATCCTTAGCAAAAATCTTCACCTTCAACATCTTCTTGTAGTTCGTTGAACCGCCGTGATGTCATCTTCTCTGGTCGTTGTAAACCGGCGTGACGTCACCTGTCATAAAGAAACTTATCCATGATACCTTCTTTGTTTAATAGGTCTGCGACAATCGAGGCGACAGCTCCGTTTCCAGACCCACGGTTCCTTGATTTTCGCGCCTAACTCCTGTCCCTTGCCTTATAAATAGGACCGAAGGGTCATTTCCTTTTCTCCCCTTCGTGCCCTTCTACTTCGTCTTCCCCGCGTCGTCCAGTTTCGGAGCTCCGCCGCCGTCGACGACCTCTGCTCCAACCTTGGCCGCTGCATCACCCTGACTGTACCAAAGCATCGCGGCGACCTTCTGTTTCTTCCTCGGCTCCGGTGAGTTCTTCATCTTTTCCTCCGTAGATCCGTTCTAGGGTTTCCAAGTTCTTCAGAGTTCATCGTCTTCTTCATATTCATATGATAGATCCTGGATGAACCTATGAACCTTTGCTCTGTGTAGCCGTATTTCTTAGTGTCTGCCTTTACTTATATGCCTCAAGACCATAGATCTACCTGTATCTCTGCCCATCGATTCAGTACTGTTCTTTTTTGAACTTTGAATATTTTCCTTCTTTTCTGAACTTGCTTCAGATCCGTCGCTCTAGAGAGATCTTGTGAAATCTGTTTCTGTACACTTATCTATCTGCAATCTCAACTGTTTCAATGCTTAGATCCGGCGGTTTAACTTTGTAGAAAAATTGCCAAACCGGTATATACCATTAGTCCCCTTGTTGAACTGCCAGATGCTGTTGCTTCATAAAACTCCGGTTTAGATAGAGCTGTGTCCGGTTTAACATTGTACATACCAGTGCACTTTAATAAATGCATTCTTGAACCGGAATTACCTATCTTGTAGATTTCATCATGTCCAAGCAAGTATATGAGTGCAACTGGGTTCCTTCTCACGTCACAAAGACTCAGCTGAACAATTTAGTCCTGATCGGTGCTTTAGGCAGCAAAAACACCATCCATTGGAGAGCTCCTGGCAAAGAATGCCCTCCCACACCTCAAGAAGGAGAGGTCGTCGTTTTCGTAGATCACTTAGCCCGGGGCTTTAAGCCGCCCGGTTCTAAATTTTAACGGGGCGTTTTAGCCGATTTCCAACTCCACCCACAAGACACTCATCCCAACTCTGTTACAAACATGTGTCACTTCCAAGTGCTCTGTGAGGTGTTCTTTCAAGAGGAGCCCACAGTGGAATTGTTCAGAGACTGTTTCCATCTAAACCGCCGTACTGAGTTTTCTGACGGTTCCAATACGGAGTTGGGCGGTGTGGCGATTCAGAAAAGGAAAGAGGTCACATACCCTCACGCCAAGCTGCACAGCCACCCCAAAGAGTGGAATCAAACATGGTTCTATTGTAGAGACACCTCCCCTGCTGGTGAAAATCCTTTGCCTGGCTTTCGTCCGGAGCGGCTTAGCAATACACACCCCTTTCCGCAAAGGTTGACTGCCAAGGAGAGAAGCAAATACGTCCTCAACTGTCCAAGCTCAGAGCCTTCATGGCCAATGGTTTAACAGGAGTTGATCTCGCTTGCTGTTGGATATCGTGGAGCATACTGCCCCTTAGTCAGCGCTCCGGTTTGATGTGCGAGTATACTGGCAGTGTTGATGACCCATTGTGACATGCTAACATCCAGCTTACCGACGAAGAAATCACAGAGGCTGTGAATAAAATGCTGAATGAACCGGAACACGTCTGTGCTTGAACCGGCCTGCTTCCCTTCTGTGCCACCAACAAACCGCCAGCTGTAAGAGTTTGATTGTTCTTTATTTTCTGAACCTGTTATTGATATACCTAGTCATTGTTTAATATCAATACCTGTTTGAACAGGGCAATGATCCGTTTTGGAGCAAGAAACTGCCGTAGGAGAAACCAGAAAAACCAGATAAACCGGAAAGACCAATCCGGCAAAAGACTAAAGCTGTGAAGAAGACTACCCACAGGAAAAGAACCACTGCATCCTCTGATCCGGCCGCTGATGACGATGTGGATAATCCAGACCTTGAGGTAGAGCTTGACTCACTTGGCTTATTTTTCATGCGTCTTATTGATGATGATATTTGTCAGGATGATGCCGAAGCCAGCCATGCTGATGCTGCAGAGGTAATTATTCTCTCTTCCGATTCAGAACCTTTGCCTTCACTAAAAATCCGTCAGGCAAACAGGAAAGTTAAATTTTCTCATCCCCTTGCTTAATTGGATCCCAAATTTCTTATGAAGACCCAACAGCACGAAGCTCGCCGCACAACCCGGCACAGCAGCCAGGTAGTTACCTCCGCCGGTTTACCGAACAGTCCGGTTCGGAAACGCCGTTCAGAGGTCTCTAATTTGCTTGTCAGTGCTTGTCCTAAGCGGGCTGTTTTCGTCAACCTCTTAATCCATCTGTCTCCAATTATTAGGTTACTTCCCACTCATCCTCTGGTGAGTCATCGGCTACTCAGCTGCCACCGCTCAAAATGGTGCTTGGGTAAGCTATACTTATCATAATATTTCCGGTACATCACCTTGGAACATATGCTGTATTTGACTTTGTTATTCCTTTCAGGGCCAAGCCTAGGCCGAGAAAGAAGGCTCGCCTAGATAAAGCGGCCGAGGAGGATGCCGCCCCTGAACCGGGCAAAACACCAGATCTTGAAGCGGCTATTCCTGAAGACATACCCAATGATCCACCGCAGCAAGATGACGATCTTATTGCTGAAGAGAGGCCTATTGATACCTCAAGTCCTGCCAACCAGCCCACAAGCCCCATCCGTATTGAGAAATCCACCGGTCCAACAAAGCCTACTGATAAGCCAACGGCCCCAGTGCAAACCGGCGACGCCAAGGATGATGAAGTTGTTATTACTGGCATTGGCCATACAGAGCCAAGCAATCCTGTCGCTTTGTCTAAACATACTGCCAAGGAAGAATTTGCTGCCTTTGGAAAGGGCAAGTGGAATGTTGATCTGGCGACCTACGCTGCTCTGAACGCCCAAGACATCCATTCCGGCTATCTGAACCGGCTGTATACCAGTCGTGACTATGAAGCCGGTCTGGTTAACATGATGAAAGATAAACCATGAGGTAACTTCCATATGCTCTTTCCTGCTTGTATGCGTCAATTCTTGCTGACTCGCCTAGCCCCCAAGGACCGGTTTGTAATCTTCTTTCAAACCGGGACTTACTAATATAAATCTTAATGCCTCGAAATTCGCTGATGTAGCCCCCAAGGGCCGGTTCAACTTAGTGTAGTTAAACCGGGACTTAAGTAATTAATATCGCCGCATCAGAACTTATTGAACAAATAGCCATTAGCCCCCAAGTGCCAAGTTGAATACTTGTATTGAGCTTGGGACTTTATAATCAAGTGAAATATGAAGATCAAATAGGCATTAGCCCCCAAGCGCCAAGTGCATAACTTGTTATGTGGTTGGTGCTTCAATTCTTGCACTACTTGCTGAATCATATAACTGTCTGTATGCAGGCTGAGCTGAAGACAAAAGAGACCCAAATCGCCGATCTCCAAGAAAATCTGAAGTCCCAACAGACTGAAACCTCAAAAGCAAAAGAGGAGTTGACCAGCGCCTTAAGCGTCATGGAATAGCTTAAGAAGGATTTCAAGAAGGAGCGGGCGGATTGGGCTACTGAAAAATCCGCTTTAGCCAAACGAGCAGAAGACGCCGAGGCTACACTAAAAACGGTGGTGGATGAACTGACCAGCATAAAGCGGCACGTGCATGCCATGACTGCTGCTATCTTTGGTAAGCCGGTTTGATTTCTGAATTGATTCTGCCATCTTACAGAGCTTCCGGTTTGTTAACCCTTTGTGATATTTCAGGGACATGCATTGGTCATTTGGGGTCAGATGTGCGGAAGAAATTGAAAGCCGCCTATACGTTTATCGAACAACTATACACTGGTGCACAGCGGATCATCTGTACTGCATCCCACAACAAGCCGGCGCCCACTTTGATTCAGGACACTCTGCAGAAACTGTCAGTGCTTCCTGCCCGGGTGGAAGAGCTGAAGAAATCCGCTGCTCGAACCGGTGCGATCAATGCCTTAATCCAGGCAAAAGCTTGGGTGCCGGATTTTGATCCTATTGAAGCGGCTCAGGGCTATCCCAGCTTGAAGGAAGACGGGTCAGAGTTTAGTGAAGCGGATCTGTGAGCAATAAACCGGGGGGTGCGTCCGCTAGCTTGTCAATTGGCTGAAGAAGCAGACTTATCTCATTATCAAGCCCACTATGACATTCAAAACAAGCGAGTAGCTGCACCAATTCATGAAGCGGAAAATCTTATCTCTCCAATCCGTAAGCATACTTACACTCCCGATATTGAACCGTCGTTGCTGATCCATGATGAAGCTATTTTTCAAGCATTAATGGGAATCGACTGGACAACTGTTGATTTCCAGCTGCTGGGTAGAGAAACTGAAGTTGAAGCGGCGCGGGATGACCCACAACCATCAGGCCAGGCTAGTGACCAAGCTTGAAACGGCAGCCGGTTTAAACTGCTTCCCCTTTGAAAAACAATGATCTTGTTTTGGGCACCGTGTTTCCTTGTAATAGGCTAGCTGATACTCTTGATCTTAATATGCCTTCGTGAATAACCACTGTAACTTGTGCTTTCTTTGGGTTATGAACTTTCCAAAGTATTTTCTGCAACATAAAAATCTTAAAGTGCCACCGCGGTTGTACCGTCAGGCGGAGTATGATGTCTGCATATATAAAATCAAAACATCTGAAATTTAAGCATATGATCAAATCTTGATACATAATACCTGCCATCGTTGGGCATGAATCTGGCTTAGCCAATCTTGAAGCGGAGGTTTCATAAACCCACACTGTTGGAGGAGATAGCAGCTCCTGTATATATAATGCCGGTTTACCATGTAAACCGTGCTGGGTTATAATAAAGCACCGTGTTACTCCGTAATAGGATGTTAACAAAAAAAATCAAACTAGGCAAATAGTCTCCGGATTAAAAATGAACCGTGTTCCGTCAATTGACAGTGTGAACCGGTTTTAAAATTTTGTCGGTTTAGAAAACGCAACAAAAAGTAAGAAATATCTATCAAAGAAAATTGTGAAGCAAAGGCAATGATAAAACCATTTGCAAAAAGAGGCTTATTTGAGCCGATCAGATGGCGTTACCATGGTCGGACATGACCAAGCTACCGATAGGTGTAGCTATGGTTCAAGTCAGCCAGGTCCCCAAATGAAACCGTGGCATTTACGCCGATCAAGTGGCATGGCAATGGTTCGGGTTCGACCAAGCCCCCAAGTGATTCTGTGGCCTTAGGCCGATCAAGAGGCGTGACTGGTTCAGACGTGACCAAGTCCCCAAGTGATCTGGTGGCTCTCGCCTATCAAGAGGTGTTGCATTGGTTCGGACACGACCAAGCCCCCAAGTGATATAACATGATGCTTTTTGAAAAGCTAACTCAAGGGGTAAACCGAAGGCCGCTTTAGAACAACTCCGTGTAACCACACATGATGTAAAAGGATAGATACCCCGCTTTAGCTGAGGTTCCGGTTTATTATATTTAATCATAATATATACATCATCGTAATATGTACACAAGTAGAGCCAATGGCTCAGGTATAGTAAGGCCGAAGATGAGCTATGTTCCACGGCCTGTTGGTCTCCTCCTCTGATGTACATGAGTCTTTATGCTCTCGAATATCGATCAGATAGTATGACCCATTGTGCAGATTCTTGCTGACCACGAAAGGTCCCTCCCAAGGTGGGGATAGCTTATGCATATCAGTGTGATCTTGGATGAGCCGAAGCACCAAATCTCCTTCCTGAAAGGTTCTGGTTCTGACTCGGCGACTGTGATAACGACAAAGATCCTGTTGGTAAATCGCCGAGCGGGCGGCTGCTATGTCACGTTCTTCATCCAACAGGTCCAAAGCGTCTTGCCGTGCTGTCTCATTGTCCGCTTCAACATAAGCCGCCACACGGGGTGAGTCATGACGGATATCACTGGGGAGAACCGCCTCTGCTCCGTAAACCATGAAGAATGGTGTGTATCATGTTGATCTGTTGGGTGTAGTATTGATGCTCCATAACACAGATGGTAACTCTTCTACCCAACAACCCGGTGTTCTCTGCAAAGGAACCATAAGCCGAGGCTTGATGCCTCTCAAGATCTCTTGATTAGCCCTTTCTGCTTGACCATTGGACTGTGGGTGTGCCACCGATGAAACGTCGAGCCGGATGTGCTCCCGTTCGCAGAACTCCTTCATGGCACCTTTGGACAAATTGGTACCATTATCTATGATGATACTGTGTGGAAAGCCAAACCGGAAAATCACTTTTTTGATGAACTGAACCACCGTGGCCGCATCACACTTGCTAACAGGTTCTGCCTCCACCCACTTTGTAGACTTGTCAACCGCCACCAGGAGGTGGGTCTTCTTATCTTTGGACCTTTTGAAAGGCCCAACCATATCCAGCCCCCAAGTCGCAAACGGCCAAGTAATTGGAATCATTCTCAATTCTTGAGCCGGCACATGAGCACGTCTTGAAAACTTTTGGCAACCATCACATTGTCTGACCAGATCCTCCACATCAGCATGAGTAGTTAACTAATAGAAGCCATGGCGAAATGCTTTAGCCACCAGAGATTTTGAACCGCCGTGGTGACCACAATCTCCTTCGTGGATCTCACGCAAAATTTCACGGCCTTCTTTAGGAGATACACAGCGTTGAAATGCCCCTGACACACTGCAATGATGCAACTCGCCATTGATAATAGTCATGGACTTGGATCGCCGGATTATCTGTCGGGCCAGAGTCTCATCCTCTGGTAACTCGCCCCGGTTCTTGTACGCCAGGTAAGGAAGCGTCCAATCTGGAATAACATGAAGAGCTGCCACCAATTGAGCCTCCGGATCAGGAATAGCCAAATTCGCTTCACCAGGGATCTTGACCGACGGGTTGTGCAACATATCCAGAAAAACATTGGGCGGGTCCGGTTTGCGCTGAGAGCCCAGCCGGCTTAAAACGTCCGCCGCTTCATTCTTCCACCGGTCCACGTGGTAAACCTGATAGCCTTTAAAGTGACCTGCAACAATATCCACCTCACGATGATATGCTGCCATTAGTGGGTCCTTGGAGTCCCAAGTGCTAGATACTTGCTGAGCCACAAGGTCCGAGTCACCGAAGCACTTAACTCGACTTAGATTCATCTCCTTAGCCATCCGGAGACCGTGGAGCAAGGCTTCATACTCAGCTGCATTGTTAGTACAAGGGAATATTAAGCGGAGAATGTAACAAAACTTATCACCTCGTGGGGAAGTTAATAAGACTCCAGCACCCGAGCCTTCCAATTGCCTGGATCTGTCAAAATGGGTGGTCCAATATGTGTGATCCGGCTTTTCTTCAGGTGCTTGCATTTCCGTCCAATCATTGATGAAATCAACAAGTGCTTGAGACTTAACTGCCGTCCAAGGCACATACTATAAACCGTGCGGCCCAAGCTCTATAGCCCACTTGGCAATCCGGCCAGTCGCTTCCCGGTTCTGGATGATATCGCCCAAAGGAGCAGAAGTGACCATCGTAATTGGGTGCCCTTGGAAGTATTTCTTAAGCTTCTGGCTTGCCATAAAACTCCATACACCAGCTTCTGCCAATGCGGATACCTTTGCTTGGACTCAATGAGTACCTCGCTGATATAATAGACCGGACGTTGAACCGAATGCTCCTTACCTGCCTCCTTTCGCTCCACCACAATAGCCACGCTGACCGCATGAGCATTAGCAGCAACATATATCAGTAACGGCTCCTTGCCAATGGGAGCGGCGAGCACAGGCGGATTGGCCAATTGCCGCTTTAAGTCCTCAAATGCTTCATCAACAGCGGAACTCCAGACGAACTGATCCATCTTCTTCAACATCTGATACAAAGGGATTGCCTTCTCACCAAGACGGCTGATAAACCGGCTTAACGCGGCAATCCGGCCTGCCAGGCGTTGAACATCATTGATACACTTCGGTTTAGCCAGGGAGGTGATGGCTGTGATCTTCTCCGGATTAGCCTCAATTCCCCTGTTGGACACCAGAAAACCCAATAACTTGCCCGCCGGTACACCAAAGACACACTTGTCCGGATTAAGCATCATCTTGTACGTTCTCAGGTTATCAAAGGTTTCCTTCAAATCGTCAACCAGAGTCTCCTTCTCCCTGGACTTAACCACGATATCATCCACGTAAGCATGTACATTACGTCCAATCTGCTTGTGAAGACAATTTTGTACACACCGTTGGTAAGTTGCCTGGGCACTCTTGAGCCCAAAGGGCATAGACACATAGCAGAAGGCTCCAAAAGGAGTTATGAATGCCGTATTCTCCTGGTCCTTAACTGCCATTTTGATCTGATGGTAGCCAGAATATGCATCCAAAAAACTTAAACGCTCACAACCCGCCGTAGCATCAATAATTTGATCAATACGGGGGAGGGCAAAAGGATCTGCTAGACAAGCTTTATTAAGATCTGTGTAATCCACACACATGCGCCAGGTGCCGTTTTTCTTAAGGACTAGCACCGGATTGGCAAGCCACTCAGGGTGAAAAACTTCAACAATAAAACCAGCTGCTAAGAGCCTGGCTACCTCTTCTCCAATCGCCTTGCGTCTTTCTTCATTAAACCGGCGGAGGAACTGTTTCACCGGTTTGTATTTAGGATCCACATTAAGGGTGTGCTCAGCGAGTTGCCTCGGTACACCTGGCATGTTAGAGGGCTTCCATGCAAAAATGTCCCGATTCTCACGGATGAACTCGATGAGCGCGCTTTCCTATTTCGGATCCAAGTTGGCACTGATGCTAAACTGCTTGGACGAATCGCCAGGTACGAAGTCAACAAGCTTAGTTTCTGCTGCCGATTTGAACTTCAGGGCCGGATCATGCTCCGTAGTTGGCTTCTTTAATGGAGTCATGTCCGTCGGATCAACATTGTCCTTATAATACTTCAGCTCCTCGGTGGCACAAACTGACTCTGCGTAGGCCGCATCTCCTTCCTCGCACTCCAAAGCGATTTTACGGCTCCTGTGAACCGTTATTGTCCCCTTGTGACCCGACATCTTGAGCTGCAAATACACATAACAGGGCCGTGCCATAAACTTGGCGTAGGCCGGTCGCCCAAACAGGGCATGATATGGACTTTGGATTTTCACCACTTCAAACGTCAATGTCTCCGACCTGGAATCATGATCATCTCCAAAGGCCACTTCCAGAGCTATCTTACCAACAGGATATGCTGATTTGCCAGGTGCCACACTGTGGAACACCGTATTAGACGGTTTGAGATTTTTATCTGTTAGTCCCATAGGACGGAAGGTCTCATAGTACAAGATATTAATGCTGCTCCCTCCATCCATGAGCACTTTGGTGAACTTGTAACCTCCCACCTGAGGCGCCACCACCAGAGCCAACTGACCTGGATTATCAACATGGGGAGGGTGATCCTCTCTGCTCCATATGGTTGGCTGTTCAGACCAGCGTAGATAACGGGGCACGGCCGGTTCAACAGAGTTGACTGCCCGCCTCTGAACCTTCCGGTCTCGCTTGTCCAAGCTAGTGGTGAAGACATGGTACTTCCCACTACTCAACTGCTTTGGGTTGCTCTGGTAACCTGACTGTTGCTGCTGTTGGTTGTAACCACACTGGTTGTTCTAATTATTTTGATTATTATGTCCGCCCGGATTACCATTAAATCCTGAACCGGAATTTCCTCCACCGTAACCCGGCCCGGATCCTGAGCCACCGCCAGAGCCGTGATCACACCGAAAAGCATTAGAATTCTTGAACTCCTGCATAATGAAGCAATCCTTCCAAAGGTGGTTTGCTGGCGCCTCCTTCGTCCCATGTCTCGGACAGGGCTGGCTCAGTAGATAGTTTAGGCGGTCCGGGTTAGGGTTGGGTGCCCCACTGCGATTTGGCGATTTACCCCTGCGTCACTGGCCCTTGTCCTGTGCGTTGGTATTAGCCACAAAGTCCATGTTACCATCCGCTTTACGCTTGCCTCCACCACCATTGCCTGCCAAGTGATGCTGCTGCCCTTTGGAGTTGCTGTTCCTCTTTCCCTTTCCAGCCTTGTCATCATCAGATTCGGGATCCTTGGTACTATCAGAATCAGCATACTTTACCAAAGCAGCCATGAGGGTCCCCATGTCAGTGCAATGACGCTTCATCCGTCCCAACTTCAGCTTTAGGGGCCCAAACCGGCAGTTGCCTTCTAGGGTTAATACTGCGGTGTCAGCGTTGATGCGGTCTGATGAATGCAACACTTGTGAGACCCGGTGCACCCAATGAGTCGTCAATTCTCCTTCCTCCTGGACGCAGGCAGCTAAGTCCACTATCGACATAGGCTGTTTACATGTATCCTTGAAATTGCTGATAAACCGGGCTCGTAATTGTGCCCATGAACTGATAGAATTAGCCGGCAAGCTTTTTAACCAAGTACGGGCCGTTCCTTCAAGCATCATGGTGAAGTATTACGCACACGCCGCGTCATCCACATCAAGCATCTCCATGGCCACATAGCTCTCCACCCATGTCTCTGGAGGTTGATCCGCCATGTAATTTGGTACCTTGCGCGGGCCTTTGAAATCCTTGGGCAGGCACACATTGCATAAAGCGGGGACAAGGCAAGGCACCCCCAAAGAACTAGAAGTAACACCAGGTTCAGTCGAGATAGTTGGACAAACCGGCGTAAGCTGCCGAGCCTGATACTGTGCGGCTAACTCGGCCTCCCTGCGCGCTCGGGCTTGGTCCACCACTTCCTGAGCGTTATCAGCACCACCCGCCGGGTTGTTGCCACGGGGTGCTCCACGTCGTTCATTACTCGACACTGCCGGTTCATCCATATGCCTGCTATAGCTCCGGCTTGGACGGGGGGTCGAGTGGATCCGGTCGCGGCTGTACGAGTATGCTTCCTGTTCGACCAAAGCTGTCCTCAGAAGCTCCTTGACCCGTCGCGTCTCTACTGCCTGCGGCGAGTCACCTTCAATTGGAATGGCCTCCAGCCGTGCAGCAGCGGCAACGAGATTGTCCATCGGGTTGGAGTAGTGACCTGGAGGTGTCGAAACAGCCTGAGGTATAACAGTATTTTGACGAGGCAGATCCATCCGACGGGGCTGAACCGGCGCGCCGGTCGCAGGGGCTTCCGCCCGGTTTACCTCCAGCGGATTACTGGTTCCTGCTCCTGGGGTGTTGAAAAGGTCTCTGGCCTCGAAAACCGAAGGCAAACGGGATCGGTACTTCCTCTTCATGACTTCATGCGACGCGTTCTGGTCCAACATGAGCCTGTAGGCTTGTGCGTCTAAAGCGGCCCACTCTGCGGTCATCCTGGCATCCTCAGCTGCCAGGTCCGCCTTGGCCTGGGTGATCTGTTCCTTCACCTTTGCAATCTCCGCGTTGTGGACTTCCTGATCCGCCGGATTAGCTTCTGCCATAAGCACAGCCAATGCATCAAATATGTCTGATAGAACTTGAGCCGGCGGGCGCGCAGAGCTCCCTGCCCCGGCAGCTGTCGCCGCTGCTGAACCGGAGGTTATTGGCGCAGCGGTCGAAGAATGAGGTGCTGCTTGTGTGCCAGCCATGAATATTCCAACTCAGTTGGGTAGATCAGAGGGGTCCGGAATACTGTCGCCATCGGAACAGCCCCCAATCCGGCCGTCTTGTACCTGATATAGAGATTCGGTTTCTCCGGTTGATGACTCGTCATCGGAACAAACGACGGTCTCGCCGCGGGATTCCGATCCATCCTCATAACTTCCTCCGTGGATGACTCCCACGAAGGCACGCCTCACGGCCGGTTTAACCCGGGAGGACCGCGCACGCTAAGCCGTTTCGACGAGGTCGGTGCAGATGCCCGGCTCAGGGCCCGGTTCACCGATTTTGCCGATGAAAACGTGTATGCCACCAAAGGGGACCCGGTACCCGTACTCAACTGAGCCAGCCTCGGGGCCCCAGCCTACATCATCAATGTAGAGCTTGCCGCGACGACTCTTAGTCATCCGGCCCACGACGTAGCCCTCGAGTCCTTCTTGTATCGAGAAGCATTGCACATCGGACAACTTGTTTTTTCCGCGTGCTCCTTCCGATAAATTACGCATTCGTTGATGCATGCATGGTATCTAACGTGTGGCAGATCAAGAGGGCACACGATCTTCTTGGCCTCATCAACACTACTAGGACATAGATTACCCTCGGGAAGAACATCCTTTAGGTACTTGAGATGCTCATCGAGGCTAGTGTCGGTCCATTTGTTTTTAGCCTTCGTCTTCAGGAGTTGGAGCGTGAAACTCAAGCAGGTCACCTCAAGATTGCAACCATCATACAATGGAGTGTTCGAGTCTACCACCAGTTGCTCTAGCTTAGCCTCCTCTCTAGAAGCAGCTCTCTCAGTACTCGTCTCCTTGCGAAGCAATGCTTGAACATGAGGGTCCCGCACGATTGAACTTAGTACCGACGAACTCTTCTGCGTGGAGTCCATGTCGTTCTCTCCGCCACCATGTCCGGCCCCTTCTCCGCCGCCATATCCGGCCTCTTCCCCGCCGCCATTATCGATCATCTCTTCGTCTTGCCCCGTGTCATCATTGCCTGCCCCGTCGGCATCCTCAACATCGTCATCCTCATCTTCAATTATCCACCGAGTATATCCATCCATGAAACCAGTCATGAGCAGGTGCGCTTCGACACGACCATCGTCATGGGGGTCAAGCCAAACTATTCCTTTGCATTTTCGACACGGACATAAAACCTCTGTCAGGTTATTTTCCTTCATGTCCTGCACCGCAGACCGCAACCACCTGTCCACCATCGTTCCACTGATCATCGTCAACTCTGCACGGTAATAATAAACAAACTAATTATAAAAATGCATGCATTCATCAAAGTCATACAAAAATTCGGCATGACCTTCCTTAAAAATAGGACATATATAGATCTAGAGTTTGCCCGGAATTCGCCGAAACGGAAATAAATCGACATTTCAGCAAAACATAGGCAACTCAAAAGCACAATTTGGTGTCAACTCATGCCACACACACAATTTCCATAAACATATCACACACACATAAACATATTTCCATTTTGCAAAAGCATGAAATATTAATCACATGTCTATCTCGAGATCGAGCACACGGTGGAGATGATGATGTAGGGAGGTCAAAAGTGCACAAGGCTCTTCTTGACAAAGAAAGATCTAGTTAGGGGGCAAATAGGTCACTTAACTAAATGCTACATCTACCTAGCTAGCTAATTTGGGAGGAGACAATTTCAACTAGTGGAGGGGGGAGGAAAAAGAGAAAGGAGATGAATTAATGGAGGTGGTGTAGTTATAGCTAGGAGTAATGAAGAGAGAGAAAGGTAGGTAGAAGAGGGAGAGTAATGGGGGAGAAGTATTGAGGAAGAAGAAGAGTGAGAGAGGGAGGATGTGGGAGGTAGGGGAAAGGGAGGAGAAGAGATGGGGAGGGGAGGTGGAAAAAGGTGGTGGGTGTTGCGTTTTAGCAGTAGCGCGGGAGCAAAAGCGCGCTGCTGCTAAGAGCGTAGCAGCAGCGCGCTTTCCTGTCACACGCTACTACTAAACGGGCCAACCCTATGCACAATTTCAAAATTAGCAGCAGCGAAGTGACAAAAAAGTTCGCTACTACTATGGCATTAGCAGCAGCGCGCTTCCTGACGCCGCGCTACTGGTAAACTTATGTCGTTGTGTACTGTCGGTGGATTTTTTGTAGCAGTGCGATTTAAGCATCACGCGCTACTGCTAAGTTTGCACCAGTAGCGAGCTTTCCATAGCCGCGCTGCTACTATTTAGCAGCAGCGCCTCTTTTTATGTCGCGCTGCTGCTAAGATTCTGTGTATAAGGTTTTCCCTAGTAGTGCTCGCCAGAGTGCACCACGGTCGTGGCTTCCATGTTCGACCACCGCCTCCACCTCTCGGACACCACCCCGTCTCGACCATCCGGAGCTCCTCCCTCTCTCCTGTCGCCACTACGGGCTTCCCCACGTCCCGTAGATCCTCCCCCACCCCTATATTGGTCGCCGGAGTGGCCGCACCATCGAGTTCCTCCACCGCTCGTGCCTCCCTGTCTCCTCATGGCGCCGCCCGCAGCAGCCGTCCAAGGCCTCCTCGGCGCTCGCTTCCCCTCTGAACGGGTGCGTCGCGGCCCCGTGGTCCCGCCGTTGCCCTCGGTCGGGCCGGGATTCGCCGGAGCCGGCCGACCCCTTGGCCGCTTACTCCCCTGCTCCTCCTCTGTTCACGCTAGGAACAGGGCGAGTGGGAGGAAGAAGACAGCGCACGTGCCCCCTCCCCCTGCGCCTAGAGCCCACGGGCCAGCCACACACCCCGGGCCCATGTACGTTAAGTGAAGACGTATTCTGGGGAATACGTTTTCCTCTCGGGAAAGCGTACTTTCATTCTACTTCATCCTAGAATACGGTTCCTTAGTTCTGAAAACGCATTCCTCTGAAAGGTGTTTTCTATTTTCAGCCGCCAGGGACTTGTTGGTGATGATAATATTCACAGATTGATCCCTGATCTTCTACACCCCATAACTCCACAACCGTAACTTCGTTTGAGGTGATTCCAAAGCCTACTTCTTCGTCTTGTCGAGCTCTTTCTGTTGGTAGCATTTTCACTAGGTGGTCCCATAGTGAAAATGACCATTTTGCCTCTAACCAGCCCCCTTCGATAGAGAAGTATTTCTGACGAACCTTTCCGCGGCTTCACCGCACATCTCCCCAGTGTATTCTTCATCCCCAGGCAAGCCACAACCAGCATTTGCATGATATCCATGCAGTATCTTTGGTTTTCAACTTGAATCTTTAATAACTGTATGATTGTTTTGCTACTGCTGTCATTATTTCGGTTATGCTTATGGATCGGTGATTACCGTCATGCTATGTTTTCTTGCACTCAGTTATCATGTTCTACCTGCTAGTATTACTTCAATATTGCCATGCTTGTTAGTAGTAAATGTTGGGTTGGTCATGTTCTTCGGTGCATGACTAACGTCGGTTACCGAGTACCGTTGATATGCATTGTTCCTTTGCTGTTAGTTGGTTAAGTGTTTACTCGGTAATGTCATTGGTGTGTTCTTGCGTGGTATTTATTGTTGATGCTAGTGGTCATGTTATGCTATGAGTAGTGTTGTACTTGTGATATTCATGCTCGTCATTATGCCATGCTCAGTTGGATATGATTCATTGTTGATATGGTTGATAGTTATCTTGTACCCTCATGCTCATGGTGACATCATGCTCATGCATTGTAATTGCATCATGTTATTTTATCATGGCTCAGCATATTGCATTCAAGTTTAACTGGATTCAATTGAAGTTGAACAATTGTTGGCTGAGTCATGGTGCCACCATATCGAGCTGACCAGTGCAACCACATTTACCTTTTTGGGAAGGTCCTAATTGGGTCTATTGTCATGCCTCTCGCCGGTGCCTCCAACGAGGGAAGGTTATGGGCGCGTGCTACCCTGATCAGGTAGGCGGACATAAGCCTTGTGTGCCCGTTGTTGTTGTTGTTATGGTACCTTGTCCCTGTTTGGGACTGTTTAAGTTTTGCCACGACGGTGGACGTTGGTGTCTTTGGTAGGCACAGGGCCACCCATGACTTAGCCCAAAGGGGAGTTGGTCAGAGTGGCCGGGAGAGTGTCATGGCAGTAGGACGGTTTTGTCGGAACACCATTTGTCCACCCGAATGGGAGTGCGAGGCCATGGGTTCCGTGGTGTGGGTACAGTGTACTAACCTCTGCAGAGTGTATACTAAATATATCGATAGTCGTGCCCGTGGATAAGGGCCCAGTTCGTAGTTGGTCACACTATGGGTCAACACTAAAAATAATAATGTGCTTAATAACAACCCTGGTTCGATGATGAGATAAGTTGGTTATGTGATCCGTGAATGATCATCGTTTGGTTACGAGGTAACCCATTGAGCCAAGAGTGGTTCCATTTGTGATCCGTGAATGATCACCGTGGTATCAAGGATACCAAGTTGTTGGATATTCATGATGTTGTGCGAGAGTCCTGGGTAAAGATCAAGCTCCTTGTGCTCATTTAATGATTACTACGGTATTGTTTATACCAAGCTTGATTTGATCATGAGATGATTGTGTGATGTCCGAGGTTGGTAAGTGATGCATGGATGGTTACGAGGTAACCCGAGCAGAATAAATGGTGCATAGAGTGTCGTCATGTTGCATGCTAGTATCGTCAGATTTATATGTTCATGCCATGCTCATATTGTTCCAGCTGTATCATGTTCATGTCATTCATGCCATGTTATTCGGATGATCTCATGATAATTCCTGCTTAATCTGTAATTGCCATGCTATTGTTTTTATTGAATGCTTCTGGTTGTTGTGAGCTTGCAAGTACATTCAATGTACTGACCTGGCGTGTCATGCCAGTTTGCAGGTCATGCCGAATTTGATTGCTTGTTTGCCGTGGAGTCTTTGTTTGTGAGCTAGGATAAGCGTTCCAGCCAGAGTCCCTGCGGAGTGGAGTTCATGAGCATCGTCGTTGTTCCACTACTAGAGTTATTCCGCTGCATCGTGTTGTTCTGCTGCTTGCATGGAGAAACCGTGGCAGGCGTAGTGTCGCCGTGCCGATGTAATCCCCTTGTATCCATATAGCTTGTAATAAAGAGGTGATTTGTTATATGCTAAGCAGTGCCGTATTCCAGAAGACTTCTCCTCGATCTCTGGGCTGGAATATGAGGCGTTCCGGTTTTCTCTGAGTCGGGTGCCACACCACCCCTGTCGACGGCTCATGATGGCCACGAGGTGGCCCACCGCGGCGCCTCCCACGGGGGGCCACCTACCCTGCCTGAAACTCGGGGGGTGCTTCCTGGGCCGAAAGGGAGACCCCGCTCGCCTCGTTCCGCCACACGGCCCACTAGGTCCTCACCAGAAGGACAAGCAGACGCAACAAGGGCATGCTCGGGCCCGTCGCAAGGGTCGTGGCACGGGCGGGGGACGGAGAGGCTCCGTACCCCCGCAGGCGACGTCGAGAAGCTCAGTGACCTGGTCGAGCCACGCGGCATGGTCACCATCGGCGGGGCGGTAGCATACTAACTCACGTGTCGCGAGGAGCACGGCTTGCGCGCTTTGTCAACCCCTGTTGGGCACGGAGGGACGACCCCATGGCAATGCAGATGGAGGGCGCGATGGCACGCCCGCACACCGCACGAGGGGCGATGGCGACGGTGTGCCGAGGAAGGTGGGGCACGGCAAGGGACGCCGCAGCCGAAAGGTGTTGTCTGATCGAAACATGCGGCCCACCGCTTGGCGCGTTCTCGGCTAGATCTTATCATGGGTGTGTCAAGGCGAGGATGGAGCGTGGTTGATGAGGAGGCGAGGCTTCAACATGCCCCCTACCTGGCGTGCCAAATGTCAGATTCAGGGCTCCGCAGACCCAATAAGATTTGGACTATGGGGCGTGTGTGAAGATCTCGACCTCTCAAGTCTCAAGATCGTCGCCCTATAGCCTAGCCTCGTCGGGTGCACACACGAGTGGGTAAGAAGATGAACGCGGCAGTTTACCCAGGTTCAGGCCACCTTGCCACTACTGCAGGATGCTGCTAACATGACACTACGATCAGAGACCCTTCGAGAAACTATGTGCGAAGCAATAATTGCAAACGGTGATGTATGAAAACCGTTAGAAAGGATGCAAAACGTTTGTGATGAATGATACATAAAACACGGTTCGGATTATAGTTCTGTGTGCGATGAGGGGCATACGGTTGATCTGCACGAAATATTTGCGATGAGACAGAACAACAGAAACGGGCAGCCAGATCAAGGTGTGTGCGATATACGGCATACAGTTCACTCCGATGAACCGTTTGCGATGAGTGAGGTGAACACAAACGATTCGACGTGACAAGATGTGTGTGATACCTGGCAAATAGGTTGGTAATCAGAATTGTGTGCGATCATTATAGACAGTCCATATGGTCTTTTTTGTCAATTGTGTGCTCGTCAGGGCACACTGACGGTGTCCTGGACTAGGGGGTACTCACCACGTCGTCTCCCGATCTGTTAGATTGGGCCGAGGACCCCCATGGCCGTATACTCATGGGCCAGTTCAGACAGCTGCCGCATACAAGGAAGATTCCACAAGACTTGGCAATCAAGATAAGGACTCCTCCCCACAGGCGTATTCGGCTAGGACTCTTGTTATCCTAGGCCTCTGGTGCATTATATAAACCGAGGCCAGGCTAGTCGATAGAGATATACATACAATCATACCATAAGCTAGCTTCTAGGGTTAAGCCTCTACGATCTCGTGGTAGATCAACTCTTGTAATACTCATATCATCAATATCAATCAAGCAGGACGTAGGGTATTACCTCCATAAAGAGGGCCCGAACCTGGGTAAATATCGTGTCCCCTGTCTCCTGTTACCATCGATCATAGACGCATAGCTCGGGACCCCCTACCCGAGATCCGCCGGTTTTGACACCGACATTGGTGCTTTCATTGAGAGTTCCGCTGTGTGATCGGCAAAAAGATCGATGGCTCGCCTGTAGATCAATTGCGACTTCGGCATCTTCCTCACCAGCTCGACTGGTCACCTTGGTTCGACCAAGAACTGCGCCCCGTGTTCGGATCACCATGTTCGGACGAGGGCCTTCATCAAACATCAACTCCGATCTCTATCAAGATCAGGGAGGGATCATCGATGGAGCTCGAGGGCTCAACGTCAACATTGCCCTCGGGCGGCCGCACTGTTTTTATGGACAACGAACTTTTATTTGCCGTCGCCGCCTCCTCGAGCGTCGGTTTGACGATTGCTTCAGTGGAATAGTGTGGAATTACATCTACAACAGCCATGCAAAATTCTGTCGAGTTCCGATGGAGGAATTTCCGACAATCTACGATATACCGGAGACCTGTCAAATCTGGACGGGAATCTGGACGAGTTTAGGGCGTTGTCTCCAGAGCCCATCTCCGAGGTTCTTTCGAAGATCCAACCGTTCATATACTGCGGAATTCCCATATCTACCACCCCTCCAAATTTCAGCTCGATCCGACTGTTCAAACTCCGAGAACCTTTCGGTGGGTGGACCAATTTTCGGATCCGTTTTCCGCGCAAATACGGATCCGACCCGAATTCATGTTTCTTTATGAACGTGATATTGGACAACCTTTTTAGAGGAATTCTCTTCTAGGGTATTGTGTGTTGTTTTTAAAAACGTGCTCGTAAATTTTTAAGTCTCCCCTGAGGTCATCTTCATCATCAAGCTGGTGTCAAACCAGTCCGGCAATATTGCTCCAAGGCTGCCGACCTGCGCTAGACACGGCGTCACTTTGTTGAGCCGAGCTCAACTTCTTCGGATCATCATCTCGGCAAGCCGAACAAGAGTCTGGCATCGCGAAGATAAATCATCACCAACATCGCCGCCCCACAGATTACACGGAGCGGGCATACCGGCATAGCCGCACGGTCACTTCATCAAGCCGGCATCGACCACGTCACGACCTGCATCGGCAAGGCCGCACTATTGCTTCTTCAAGCTGGTGTCCATCACGCTAACCTACTTCGACTTATCGGTTGACATCGAGGCTTCGACATCTTGGCTGGACCGGGGGCTTCGCCATCTCTTCATCAAGCTACTCCGGAGACTTCGGCGTCACTAGCCGACCAGCTCCGTCACGTTAGCTGGGCCGAGGGCTTTGCCTCGGCAAGCCAACCTTTGCCAGCATCGCCATGCCGTTGCTTTATCGCCCATCAGGCAATGGGTGTGTGGATCGAGTCCCAATTTTGGGAATCACCTTTCTTCGGATTGCCACAACAAATAAACCAGGTGCTATTAATCCTAGTATTTTTTGCTTGTTTGGGCTCATTTTTCCCAATGAATTATTACTCTGGTTTGTCCATCATATATACACAAGTCTATCAAATGGTGGCCGCATTAACGAGGTCGCATGGTGGTTCGGTCAGTTTCCGTATATAGTCTGGCGAACGCCGCATTCGGAACTCGGACCGACCTGTGAATTCAGTCTTTGCCATGCCTTTACCGCATCACGCCAACGCCCGGCATCGACATTGACTTCGGCGCCAGGCCATATTTCTTTTATTACTCACTTTGCATAAATTATTTATTATGCAACGATTTTTTTAATTATTATTATTACTATTATCTCCGGTTTGCACTATTTTTTGTGCACAGGAAAATGATCCGTCTGCATTGACCGTGCTATGTCACCACTTCGGCGTGTCGAGCTCTCCGCTCCACCACCTCGGGACCGGCTTGGGGGATGGAACCTTGTCCCACATCAAGCTCGGACCGCGTCATCAATGCCGAACACATTAACCAGCTAAGTCGCTTTCATGCTCAAAGTTTTAATTTTTAACTTGTGTTCGGTTCGACCAAGCATTATACTTTTTTGGAAAAAAGTTGCTTGTAAAAAATCTCCTTGTCAAAACTTTGTTTGTGGCATTCAAATTCAAATACCCCATTTACTTGGGGGCTTCCTTCATGAAGCTTTTTCCTCTTGCATATGATTATACTTGTACGGCTTCGTTCCTTGTTCGTGTATTACGCCACAATATGCACCATATTGACTTAAGCGATTTGCAAGCTGGGTTGCCTGGCTCCTGTGCTTACCCCTATGTTCCCGATTGTTCGGCTAGGGAGTAAAGGGAGCACCTCTGCGATTGTCACGACCGGGTCCTCTGAGCTTTGACCTCAGACTGGGTGAAGCCGAAAGCTAGCACTCTTATTGTTTTCAATCATGGTCGGCACACAACGGAACTCATAAGTACAAAAAAATCTATTGCACAAGTCTCATAGTAATAATGAGCACCGAAGAAAGGTATCGGTGGGGGTACTATTTTCTTCGAAGATGCTTCTTACACTTCATTAGTAATATAGCATAAGTTCCCTGAGCACGCTTTGTCTGTTACAGCCTTATGGCCTGATTGCCTGGTCATCGGAAACACCGTCGATACTCTCGACAGGCGGAGTACATGACACTTTTCCGCCTTTGGCCGAAGAGCGAGAAGCCGACGGTCGGTTAAGACGCGTTTAAAGTTTGGGTGAACACAAATATGATATAAGTACTTCGGTACATACAATCATTATACATAAAATTCTTACCCAAGTCACTTGGGGGCTCTTAAAATTTATATATGAGCTATAAATGTGTTTTCTTCTTGGTCGTTGTCAAAACACGACAGAAGCACAATCTTTTCTTTCTCTTCCAATTTTCGGATTGGCACCGAACACTTGATCTTGTTCGGACGTCATGTTTTTACTGACGTTTTTTGGCTTTACAAGCTTTTTGGCACTTTTAAACTATTTGTGTGTTTCCAGCACAAGTCTCATAGTGCAATGCTGGACACCTTTAGAGATTAGGCAAAAACATTCTCGGATATTGCTATATATGCATCGGTTTCGAATTGTGTCTTCGGTCAATAGTTGGGTTGCCCGGCTCCTGCACTTGCTTCCTACATTCTGCTTTATTCGGCAAGGCGTGCAAAGGGAGAACCACTGCGATTGTGCTTCCAGCTCACATGGTTAAGCACCTCAGTGGAGAAAGCCGAAAACTGAGTGTCACAAATCCCAGTAAACTGCTCAGCGATCCGATGAGTGTGTTAAATGACGGGCCATTCATAACAATGGCCGAAGTATTTACGGCTTGACCTCGACTGTCGCCGAACACTACCGGGGGCTATTAACCGGCCTCCCAAACTAAATCCTCGATATTTTGCTCTTACATTGGAGCTGAGGTTTCATGATCATGCTTAGCATGACAACCCAAATAAAGGAACCAATAGCGGGACTATTTTCTTTGGAAGACGTTTCTTCTGTTAAACAGTAATATAACATATCTCTCTGCGTACCTTTGTTTATAAAACCGTGTGGCCAGATTGCCTTGTTTGTCATAAATCTTTGCCCTCATAAAGGCTTTATAAAGTAGGACAAACACTCCTCGGCTACTGGCCGAGGAGGTGGAAGCCGATGGTCGGTCAACAAAGTTTTGTACAATGTGGATCCGAGCATTAATGACGTAAAGTACTTGGATACATAGAGTCATTACACATAATTTGTGATTTTACTATGGATATCGATCCTTAATTCGGCCACCCGTGCCCGCATTAAGGCTCGGGGGCTACTGGGCTTCGGGCTTATTATTTACAAATATTAAAGGGGCACATCGATCCCCTGATCTGGTGTTGCCACCCGACCAGTGTCTCGGGGGCTACTGCATTGCCTGTTCAATGCAGAAAATTTTATGTGCAATATAGTTTCTGAGGAGATTTTGATCCTCAGGTTGGTCGGTCGCACCCAACCTGAGTCTCGAGGACTGAGCATGCCGCTTTTAGTGTCCCGAAGTATTCGGCCGAGCTAGGACTTGATCCTCAAGCCGATTTTGCAAATCAACCTGAGTCTCAGCGGCTACTGGGATCAGCGGCCTTATGTCATCCTTCATGTGCATCTCGGGTTTTAGACTGATACCCACCTTGAGGGCTACTAGCTATATATCTCGGCAGAGAATAAATTGCGCTAATCAAAAATATTGACAAAAATCGGCCCATATTCGGGGTGGTGCACCACCTCGGAAGTAGTCCAGCATAAAGCTCGGGCGCTAGTGGCTGGCTCCATAGAGGGCATTTCCGGCATTAAGCTCGACTAAACTCCTTCAACTTTTTTGGACCAAGATGATCTATGACATCTTGGATATAGTCCGGCGTTGGAGCTTGGACACAGTCCGGCGTTCGAGCTCGGATACATTTCGGTGTTGGAGCTCGGAAGCAGTCCGGCATTGGTGCTCGGCTGCAAAAGATACCTCGAATGCAGTCCGGCGTTAGAGCTCGGACGCAAGAGGACACTGCCTCCCGGGAACAACTTCAAACCCGAGGTGTGGCATAAAAATAACACGGCATTGATAAAGGCCGGAAACTTAAAGGGGCTCATCGGATACCCGACATGCAAACTTGTCGAATGCATTTCGGCGATCCTCAAGATCGAAGATGAGAAGATTTGTTGAACCAATTTTCAAGACCGACGACCGAAGACAAAGAATAGTTCGGAAGAACCGAGGAGCGTTCCCAACTTGAAGACCGGTTTAGGGGGCTACTGACGGTGTCCTGGACTAGGGGGTACTCACCACGTCGTCTCCCGATCTATTAGATTGGGCTGAGGACCCCCATGGTCGTATACTCATGGGCCTGTTCGGACAGCTACCGCATACAAGGAAGATTCCACAAGACTTGGCAATCAAGACAAGGACTCCTCCCCACCAGCGTATTCGGCTAGGACTCTTGTTATCGTAGGCCTCTGGTGCATTATATAAACCGAGGCCAGGCTAGTCGATAGAGATATACATACAATCATACCATAAGCTAGCTTCTAGGGTTAAGCCTCTACGATCTCGTGGTAGATCAACTCTTGTAATGCTCATATCATCAATATCAATCAAGCAGGACATAGGGTATTACCTCCATCAAGAGGGCCCGAACCTGGGTAAACATCGTGTCCCCTGCCTCCTGTTACCATCGATCATAGACGCACAACTCGGGACCCCCTACCCGAGATCCGCCAGTTTTGACACCGAAACACACAGTTCAACAAACCAACCTGTTGGCAATAATGTAGAAGATCTCTGTCGAATACATATTACTAACCATCTGTGATGAGATTGACAGGATAAATAGAGATATATACAGTCTGCTTAATTTAGTCCTTCTTCTTCTTGTTGTTCTTGTTGGATGGCCCTGCGACATCGTCTTGGTGAGGATGCTTCTTGCCGCTGACCGTTGGCTTTTCATCGCTGCCACCGTCGTCATCGTCTTTGCTGTCGTAGTCCTCCTCCTCCTCGTTCGAACATTCCTCCTCATCATTGTCATCATCCTCTTCTTCGTCCTCCGGCGGCTCCTCGTCCGTCTGGTTGTCGTCTGACGACTCCGGAGGCGGCGTCCCTTACATGAACCGGATATAATCGAGGTCTGGGCTCGACGCCGGACTCATGGAAGACGAGCGGGATGATTCTGATGTTGACCTATCATCGGGTGCCAGACTACTGGCCAAACTGTCATCCTCACTATCACTCGACATGGCTGCAGAGTGTGTGCCAGTGTGTAGCGCAACCTGCTAGGGACGATGAAGATGGTGGACACTTAAGAGGGGTATGTAGAGAAGAGGAACTGCCAATTGAAGCGGGGATTGAAGCGGGGGTTGGCATATTATCTAACCGCTGATATAATCAACTGCAATTATTTGTACCCAGTCGCTCCAAAGTCCCGGGGTTGCGCAGGACTCCTATTGGCTATTTGGATGGTTTCCTTTTTCAGGACAAAAACAAGGAACGAGTTTTGGGATTATGCACCAGTACCGGTACGAATGGAGTAGGACAGTTGGCAAGAAATACATTGAGCTCTTCTTATTGATAAAGCCAGTAATAATCAAACTAGAAAGGAAAATAAAAAAGACAAAGAAAAATATCTGCATGAATCTTCGCATAACATCAATGGCATAGGACCTAGATGTGCATTACTTAGAGCACATCTAGATGTGCTTTAGCAATTCTGTCAAACAAAACCCCTGATCATCATTGCAAAAAGCGCATAGAACATGACTAATGTGACAACCACAGCTACACATGCTAGTTCCTTGTCTCTTGCTTTCATTTGTTGCTTGTGGTTGATTCTTTCTTGCTTCATCGTATTGATTGTACATTCCAGATCAGCCAATTTCTTCTTCAGCTTTACGTTATCTTCTGCGAGCTTGGTGATAACACTCTGAGCCCTACCACACCATTCTTCATCCGGCCAGTTAACAAAGGCACAAGCCTCATATCCCTGCCAATGTTAAATAGTATTCTAGATGAGTGGTGGCATTAACTGAAGTAAAATGATGAACTTAATTAGCACTAACCTCTAAGGGGCAACTGAGAAACCGCTTGCCAATGTCAAATCCCTCTGTGCATACATGTCGAGCGGGAGTGTGCCCATGCACACAACTCAGCTTTTGGTACTTCTCGGTGGCGCAAAACTCAGAGTCGAACTCGTGTTGTGGGAGTCTGGAGTCAAGCTCTGGATCCGGCGGCATATCACTTTCCTGGGGGGGTCCATTCAGCAAGGATCTATATTTTGGACATGCTAAAAAAGATCAGGATAGATTGGAACCTAACAAGACGATTTGGATCCGTAGTACACCTGCCTTCTGATGACCTTAGGCAAGTGCTCAGCAGCGACCGCCTTCGTGGCGGCGATACGAGCAGGAGCAGCCGCACCGAAACCATCAGCACCACTCGTCCGCATTCCCCCAATGTCAGCGCCACGCGAGGGAATTTGGAGGCTATGTAGGTATTTGGGGGAAATGGGGAAACTATGGAGATAAGCTAACGATCGGGAACTACTAATGGCACTATATATATGTTGTATATGGCACACTATTTGTACATGTCGTTTGTGTTAGGTATTACAACGTCACACATGATTTCCGCACCAAACCGTGTGAGAAGACAATGTAGGTTAGAAACGGTTGTCATTACATAACCGTATGTGATGTACTACCCTATCCATATAATTGAGTTGCGGTGAGATACCGTGTAAACAGCCGCTCCGCGGATATCCGTAAAAAAACAGCCGCTCTACATATAGAGATGGCGGTGGCCTAGGAAGCGGCTACCGGAGAAGAGGTCAATCCTCGGTCGGTGGGCAGTGGCAGCATCATAGGAGGTCAATCCTTGGTCTGCAGCAGGAGATGGGAGGAGCTCAACCATCAAGGTCGGCGGTGGCGTGATTCGAGCACATCCATCGCGGTTGATGGCGGGATAGTGGAGGTCGAACTTCAGGCGGCGGCCGCACTAAGCTTTGCTCCTCGACCCTGCTATCTCGGCGTGTCACCGCATCGCGCTTTTTTGTCTGCTGGGTGGAGGTCGCCACGCGGCAAATTAATAAAGGTATTCTTTTCGTGAATGGCTTAATTAAGGTATTCAATTCCTAAGTGTAGTGTTGTACTAGTACTCTGCGTGTAAATTGACTGGCCATTAATTTTTGTCATTGCACGTCTGGATAATAACATGGAGCGCCCTCAGTAATTATAAAATAAGACCTTGTGATTTACGCACGCATCTCTGGGCAGCAGTTAATCCGTGTATTAATGTTGTTGATTTGTTTTTAATTACCATTCGTCTGCTGCAGATGGAACGACCTCAATGGATGAAGAATTGGAAAACTGCAGATTTTATCAGTGGCGTGACAGAGTTCATGAATTTGGCTGAAAGTACAAAGAGGGGAATTGGTGATGTGGATTACATCCTGTGTCCATGTACTGATTGTGCCAATACAGAGTCACATGAAGTTGCAGATGTCCAGATGCACTTAGTCTCTAGGGGATTCATGGATGGATATACAAGTTGGACCAGACACGGTGAAGAGGAGGTCATGGATAAAGATACCCATGGCAGCGAGATGCCAAACCCCGGTCAGTGTCACATGGATGTTGAATCTAACATCGGGGCAGAGGAATCAAGCTACCAATGGAAAACTGGAAAGCCGAAACGCCCACTGGAAAACCAAGACGTCCACGCAGATGATGACGATCTTGATATGCCAGATTTTGCTGCTATGATTGCAGATTTCGAGGGCCTAGAAAAGGATATGATTGGGTACAAGGATCTGCCAACCATTGATGCGGACTCCAAGAAAGAATTGTATCCAGGTTGCAAAAAGAAATATTCTAGGTTGAGTGCCACCCTGGCGCTTCTCAGATTTAAAGCAGCAAACGGTCTATCAAACAAGGGCTTCACAGAGATGTTAGGTCTTTTGAAAGAAATTCTTCCGGAAGATAATGTGCTCCCCAGAAGCACAAATGAAGCGAGGAAAATTGTGTGCCCATTGGAACTTGAAGTACAGAAGATACACGCTTGTGTGAATGATTGTATATTGTACCGTGGTGAGTACAAAGATTATCGTGCATGTCCCACATGCAAGCATGCACGATACAAGCGCAGGAGAGCAAAGGAAAAGTACAAATTGGACAATGAGATCAAGAGAGGAATCCCGTTCAAGGTTCTTTGGTACTTGCCCATAATTCCAAGGTTGAGGCGTTTGTTTGCAAACCCTAGAGAGGCAAAGAGGTTGTGGTGGCATCATGATGAGCGAATTGCGGATAGGTTTATGAGGCACCCGAAAGATGGGTCTCAGTGGGAATTAATCGACAACAAGTTTGAAAATTTTGCCAAGGATCCTAGAAGTATAAGGCTCGGTGATACGTCTCCGTCGTATCTACTTTTCCAAACACTTTTTCCCTTGTTTTGGACTCTAACTTGCATGATTTGAATGGAACTAACCCAGACTGACGCTGTTTTCAACAGAATTGCCATGGTGTTATTTTTGTGCAGAAATAGAAGTTCCCGGAATGACTTGAAAATCGACGGAGAATTGTTTTGGAATATATAGTAAATATTGGAAGGAAGATCCACGTCAGGGGGCCCCCACCTGTCCACGAGGGTGGGGGCGCGCCTGCCCCCCCCCCTGGGTGGGGCCCCCTGCCTCGTGGGCCCCTGACGCTCCACCGACCTCAACCTGGACTCCATATATTCACTTTCGGAGAGAAAAAACTAAAGAGAAGGATTCATCGCGTTTTATGATATGGAGACGCCACCAAGCCCTAAACTCTCTCGGGAGGGCTGATCTGGAGTCCGTTCGGGGCTCCGGAGAGGGGAATCTGTCGCCATCATCATCATCAACCTTCCTCCATCACCAATTTCATGATGCTCACTGTCGTGCGTGAGTAATTCCATTGTAGGCTTGCTGGACGGTGATGGGTTGGATGAGATTTATCATGTAATCGAGTTAGTTTTGTTAGGGTTTGATCCCTAGTATCCACTATGTTCTGAGATTGATGTTAGTATGACTTTGCTATGCTTAATGCTTGTCACTAGGGCCCGAGTACCATGATTTCAGATCTGAACCTATTATGTTTTCATCAATATAGGAGAGTTCTTGATCCTATCTTGCAAGTCTATAGTCACCTATTATGTGTTATGATCCGTTAACCCCGAAGTGACAATAATCAGGATACTTACCGGTGATGACCGTAGTTTGAGGAGTTCATGTATTCACTATGTGTTAATGCTTTGTTCCGGTACTCTATTAAAAGGAGGCCTTAATATCCCTTAGTTTCCAATAGGACCCCGCTGCCACGGGAGGGTAGGACAAAAGATGTCATGCATGTTCTTTTCCATAAGCACGTATGACTATATTCGGAATACATGCCTACATTACATTGATGAACTGGAGCTAGTTCTGTGTCACCCTAGATTATGACTGTTACATGATGAACCGCATCCGGCATAATTCTCCATCACCGATCCATTGCCTATGAGCTTTCCATATATTGTTCTTCGCTTATTTACTTTTCCGTTGCTATTGTTATCATCACTACAAAATACCAAAAAATATTACTTTTGCTACTATTACCTTTTGCAAGTGTTACCACTACTATCATATTACTTTGCTACTAAACACTTTGCTGCAGATATTAAGTTTCCAGGTGTGGTCGAATTGACAACTCAGCTGCTAATACTTATGAATATTCTTTGGCTCCCCTTGTGTCAAATCAATAAATTTGGGTTGAATACTCTACCCTCGAAAACTGTTGCGATCCCCTATACTTGTCGGTTATCAAGACTATTTTCTTGCGCCGTTGACGGGGAGCATAGCTCTATTCTTTGAGTCATTGGGATTTATATCTGCTTATCATTATGAAGAACTTGAAAGACGCTAAAACAAAAATTTATCCCTCAACTACGAGGGGAGGTAAGGAACTGCCATCTAGCTCTGCACTTGACTCACCTTCTATTTTCAGTAAGCTTGTGACACCTAAACCTGCTTCTGCTATTCATTCTGATATGTCGCATGTTATTTATAATGCCACTTCTGCTATGCATGATACTTATGATGAAACTACTTCTATGCTTGATACTACTGTGCCACTTGGTGAATTTCTTTATGAACAACTTGCTAGGGCTAGAGAGAATGAAATTATTGAAACTGATAATATTGATGAAAGTGATGATGAAGACTCTCCCCCTAGATATGAATTACCTGTTGTGCCTGAGGGCTATGTTATGAATGAAGAAACTGCTAGAGATTTTCTTTCTTGCAATGATAGGAGTGATCTTAAGAAATTATTAGCTAAGCAGAAACAAAAAACTCGGAATGCTAGAATGAAATATGATCCTGCTTATGCTACTTCACCTATCTTTGTTACTAATAAGGATTATGATTTCTTTGTTGATCCTGAGATAATTACTTTAGTAGAATCTGATCCTTTCTATGGCTATGAATCAGAAACTGTTATGGCACATCTTACTAAATTATATGATATAGCCACCCTGTTCACTAATGATGAGAAAACTCACTATTATTATATCCTTAAGATATTTCCGTTCTCATTAAAGGGTGATGCTAAAATATGGTTTAATTCTCTTGATCCTGGTTGTGTGCGTAGTCCCCGGGATATGATTTGTTACTTCTCTGCTAAATATTTCCCCGCTCATAAGAAACAAGCTGCTTTAAGGGAAATATATAATTTTGTGCAAATTGAAGAAGAGAGTCTCCCACAAGCTTGGGGGAGGCTTGTCCAATTACTTAATGCTTTGCCTGATCATCCTCTTAAGAAAATTGAAATACTTGATATCTTTTATAATGGACTAACCGATGCTTCCAGAAACCCCCTGGATAGTTGTGCTGGTTGTGTTTTCAGGGAAAGAACACCAGATGAAGTGAAATTTTATTGAATAATATGTTGACTAATGAAAATAATTGGACACTTCCTGAGCCAACTCCTAAGCCAACTCTGAAGAAAAGGGGTGTTCTATTTCTCAGTCCTGAAGATATGTAAGAGGCAAAGAAATCTATGATGGAAAAAGGTATTAAAGCTGAAGATGTTAAGAATTTACCTCCTATTGAAGAAATACATGGTCTTAATTTACCGCCTGTTGAAGAAATACATGGTAATAATCCATCACCTATCGAAGAAACACATGGTCCTGATAACCCGACACAAGTAGTAAAGGTAAATTCTCTCTATAGATATGATAAAGCTGAAATCGCATTTACTAAGTTTGCTAGCCCATGCTTGGATGAGTTTGATGACTTTATGGTTAAACAAGAAAACTTCAATGCTTATTTTGGTAGAGAATTAAAACACAATGCTGATATGCTTGAACACTTGGGTGATTATATGGCTAATGTTAAAGGTGAACTTAAACTTATTAGTAAACATGCTTCTACGGTTACCACTCAAGTAGAACAAGTACTTAAAGCTCAGAATGATTTGCTCAATGAATTAAATGGTAAGAAAAATGGTAATGTTGTTAGATTTATGACTAGAGGTGGTAAAATGACTCAGGAACCTTTGTATCCTGAGGGCCATCCTAAGAGAATTGAGCAAGATTCTCAGAGAAATAATATTGATGCACCTAGTCCTTCTAAAAGGAAGAAAAAGAAAAATGATAGGACTTTGCATGCTTCTAGTGAACCTGTTGTAGACACACCTTAGAATCCCAATGATATTTCTATTTCTGATGCTAAAACACAATCTGGTAATGAACATGAACCTAGTAATAATGTTAATGATGATGTTCATGTTAATGCTCAACCTAGTAATGACAATGAAGTAGAAACTGAACCTGCTGTTAATTTTGATAACCCGCAATCAAAGAATCAACATTATGATCGGAGAGACTTTGTTGCTAGGAAGCACGGTAAGGAAAGAGAACCATGGGTTCAGAAACCCATGCCTTTTCCTCCTAAACCATCCAAGAAAAAGGATGATGAGGATTTTGAGCGCTTTGCTGAAATGATTAGACCTCTCTTCTTGTGTATGTGTTTGACTGATATGCTCAAAATGAATCCTTATGCTAAGTATATGAAAGAAATTGTTACAAATAAAAGAAATATACCGGAAGCTGAAATTTCCACCATGCTTGCTAATTATACTTTTAAAGGTGGAATACCTAGGAAACTAGGAGATCCCGGAGTACCAACTATACCATGCTCCATTAAAAGAAACTATGTTAAAATTGCTTTATGTGATCTTGGAGCCGGTGTTAGTGTTATGCCACTCTCTTTATATCGTAGACTTGATTTGAATAAGTTGACACCTACTGAAATATCTTTGCAAATGGCTGATAAATCAACTGCTATACCTGTCGGTATTTTTGAGGATGTGCCTGTTGTGGTTGCAAACGTTACTATTTTAACGGACTTTGTTATTCTTGATATTCCCGAGGGCGATAGTATGTCTATTATTCTTGGAAGACCCTTTTTGAATACTGTAGGGGCTGTTATTGATTGCACCAAAGGCAATGTCACTTTTCATGTTAATGGCAATGAGCATACGGTACAGTTTCCGAGGAAACAACCTCAAGTTCATAGTATAAACTCTATTGGAAAAATTCCATCGATTATTTTTGGAGGTTTTGAATTTCCTCTTCCTACTGTTAAGAAGAAATATGATATTCTTATTGTTGGGGATGTGCATATCCCCGTTGACATAACCTAGTGTTATTCGAAAATTCTCCGGTTCACTGTTATTCGGAATGAGTTTGTTAACAAGACCTGATCAACCTTGTTAGTGGATTCCTTTTGATGAGCATGAGATGGATGAATTTAGAAAACACAACTCTCTGTACCCTCTTTTTACTTTCTGTTATTTATATTAAATAAAGCAAAAATAGTAATTTCTGTCTGTTTTCTGAATTATCCATGCACTAAAAAAATACCCCGAAAATAAAAGTTCTCCAAATGCCCTAAAAATTAAATATGATTTTTTCTAGAATATTTGAGAATATCTGGCACTGAGAACACAGCAGGGGGAGCAAACACCTGGCCACGAGGGTGGAGGGCGCGCCCCCTACCTCGTGGGCCCAAGGTGGCTCCCCTCCACTTATTCCAGCTACCACACACTCCTTCTTCCTCCCACAAACATCACTCACCAGCTCAACCCGAGTCCAAGTTCATTTTGCTGCCATTTTCGATCTCCTTGCTCAAAGCACTTCTCACAAAACTACTTTGGGGGATTGTTCCTTCGTATGTGACTCCTCCAATGGTACAATTAGTTTTTGTTCTAGTGCTTCATTCATTGCATATTTTTGCTGCTTAGGTGACCCTGTTCTTCAGCTTGTATGTCAAATTTATATGGTCAAAAGTAGTTTTGATGCATGATATTGCCTCTAGGCACTTGTAGGAGTAGTTCCTATCAATATTGTTGAGTTTGGTTCACTTTTATTTTGAAGTTACTAAAAATTTCAGAAATTTTTAGAAAAAGATGAAGAGATTTTTGAGGGGCTCATCAAGCCGAAGCTCTAAGGATAAGCAAAGTGAGGAGGTTAAGAGGCCCAAATATAATATCCCTCGCACCGCGGAAGTTCGGCCGTGTGAATGGCCTTGTGATAATTTCTTGAGAGCAGCCGGGATTTATGATGATTTCTATGAATTGGCTGACAATGCAGGCCTCACCGCCTTCCTCCACGACCAACGCAAACAGTATCTCTTACTCACCAATATCTTTGTGCAAAACTTTCATTTCCATGCTAGGAGCTCACCACCTACGGTGGAATTTTATTTATATGATGAGAATAAGGAGATGTCACTTCATGATTTTTGTCGGGTTTGTTTGATCCCTTTCGAGGGCAGCATAGAGGAACCACATCGTGACGATGTGGATGGGTTTATTGATACCATTACTGTAGGGGAAACGAGGAAGGTTTCCGACGCACGAATTACTAGCATACACTTTCCTGTTCTACGTTACTTTGCTATATTTGCTAGTAGATGCTTAATTGGGCGCGGAAACTGTGGAAACCTGAGTGCCCCTGATATTGTTATTTTGTGCCATGCCTTATTTCGTGATGACACATTCAGTATGGTACTATTATTGCAAAGCGGTTAAATCTTAACCATACTAAGGGCCCCGTCCTTGGAGGCATCTTCACCTCGCGCCTCGCTGCACATTTTAACATACCTATTAGGCATTATGAGAAAGAAGAAAAAGTGTTGCCTCCTATTTATTTAGATTATAAGAGTATGGTAGCACATGATTTTATTGTTAAGAATAGGGAAAAGGAGCTTAAGTACAAATTAATATTTGGTAAAAATCATCCTCAGACTATTACCTTGCCTGCTCCTTCCTTGTTTGATTTATCTGCAGGCAAGTACCTTGTTCCTTTGGAGGCCATTCACGCCTACCGGAACCCTACATCAGCTACAGAGCCGGAGCTAGAACCACAATTTGATCCTCCACGAAAGTCTTATTATTTGTGGGATCCGGAGGTGATTGCCAACCAGTGGCAATCTGAGGCTTCTTCACACTACAACCCCAGCTACAACTTTGGATATCCGCCAGGCTAGCCGTGGCTATAGACCAACTTAGGCCAAAAGCCTAAGCTTGGGGGAGTACGTATTTCTCACCGACATTACATTCATGTTCACACATTCATTGCTAGTTGTCGGTGCTCATACTTTTTCATTGTATCATCCATGCTAGTTTATTTCCCTTTTTTATGTTCTCTTCTTGTGTGTTTAATAAACCTTAAGAAAAACAAAAAAATTTAGTTGTAGCTTTTAATCAGTTTACTTTCCATGCTTGTAGTAGTAATTAAAAAGAAAACACAAAAAGATTTCTCGTTCTTCTTTTGCTTGTTGGGAGCTTTCCTGTGTAAATAGTTTTATTGCTTTTCTTTCCTTGGGGGGTCGATAGGAGAAGACCATAATGAAAATGTTAAGTGGCTCTTATATGCATTATTGTTGATCTGACAAAGAGCCCATATTACCTTGTATTCTCTCTTGAATTGAATGCTTGCAGATTCCAGCTTAGTCCAATGCACGTGCACTATTATTATTATCCACAATATTCGGTCGTGCAAGTGAAAGGCAATAATGATGTTTATATGATGAACTTATTTAGATGAGAAAAGCTGGTATGAACTCGACCTCTCTTGTTTTTGTAAATATGATTAGTTCATCGTTCCTGATTCGGCCTATTATCAATAAACATGTTTGCAATGACAATTAGAGATTATAGTTGCTTATGCCATACTTAATTAGCTAGGAGCTTATAATGGTTTACCTTGCGTGCCAACATGCTATTAAAATGGTTGTGATGTGGTATGATAGGGTGGTATCCTCTTTTGAACGATTCGAGTGGCTTGACTTGGCACATGTTCACGCATGTAGTTGAAACAAAATCAACATAGCCTCTACGATATTTATGTTCATGGTGCATTATATCCTACTCATGCTTGCATTCGGTGTTGATTAATTTTAATGCATGTTCATGACTGTTGTCACTCTCTAGCTGGTCATTTCCCAGTCTTTTGCTAGCCTTCACTTGTACTAAGCGGGAATACTACTTGTGCATCCAATTCCATAAACCCCAAAGTTATTCCATATGAGTCCACCATACCTACATATATACGGTATCTACCTGCCGTTCCAAGTAAATTTGTATGCGTCAAACTCTAAACCTTCAAATAAACATCCTATTTTGTATGCTCGAATAGCTCATGTATCAACTAGGGCTGTCCATATCTTCCATGTTGGGCAGGTTATTCTCAAGAGGAGTGTACTCCGCTCCTCACTCATGAGAAAATGGCTGGTCACCGGGATGCCCAGTCCCATGCTTTATGCAAATCAAATCAAAATAATTGCAAACAAAACTCCCCCGGGACTCTTGTTAGTTGGAGGCACTCATTGTTTCGAGCAAGCCATGGATTGATGCTTGTCGGTGGAGGGGGAGTATAAACTTTACCATTCTGTTTGGGAACCGCCTATAATGTGTGTAGCATGGAAGATATCGCCATATCTTGGTTGTTATGTTCACAATGAAAGTATATCGCTCAAAATATTATTCATATCTATTTCAAAACCGAGCTCGGGCACCTCTACAAATCCCTACTTCCCTCTGCGAAGGGCTTATCTATTTACTTTTATGTTGAATCATCATCCTCTTATTAAAAAGCACCAATTGGAGAGCACCGCTGTCATTTGCATCCATTACTGTTAGTTTACATTTAGTATGACTTGACTAGATCTCTTTTACCATGAATTACAATGTCTAGTCAGTCCTTGATCTTTAAAAGTGCTCTGCATTTATGTTTTGCGGTCTTAGAAAGGGCTAGCGAGATACCATCTTGTTATATCATATCATGATTATTTTGAGGAAGTGTTGTCATCCGAGATTTATTATTATTGCTCGCTAGTTGATTATGCCATTGATATGAGTAAACATGAGACCTAAATGTTATTGTGAATATGGTTAGTTCATAATCTTTGCTGAAAACTTGAATGCTGGCTTTACATATTTACAACAACAAGAGCAAATAGAGTTTGTAAAAGTTTTTTCGTTATCATTTTTAGTTTATCAACTGAATTTCTTGAGGACAAGCAAAGGTTTAAGCTTGGGGGAGTTGATATGTCTCCGTCGTATCTACTTTTCCAAACACTTTTGCCCTTGTTTTGGACTCTAACTTGCATGATTTGAATGGAACTAACACGGACTGACGCTGTCTTCAAGAGAATTGCCATGGTGTTATTTTTGTGCAGAAATAAAAGTTCTCGGAATGACCTGAAAATCAACGGAGAATTATTTTGGAATATATAGTAAATATTGGAAGGAAGATCCACGTCAGGGCCCCCCCACCTGTCCATGAGGGTGGGGGCGCGCCTGCCCCCCTGGGCGCGCCCCCTGCCTCGTGGGCCCCCTGACGCACCACCGACCTCAACCTGGACTCCATATATTCACTTTCAGGGAGAAAAAACCAAAGAGAAGGATTCATCACGTTTTATGATACAGAGCCGCCGCCAAGCCCTAAACTATCTTGGGAGGGATGATCTGGAGTCCGTTCGGGGCTCCGGAGAGGGGAATCCGTCGCCATCGTCATCATCAACCTTCCTCCATCACCAATTTCATGATGCTCACCGCCGTGCGTGAGTAATTCCATCGTAGGCTTGTTGGACGGTGATGGGTTGGATGATATTTATCATGTAATCGAGTTAGTTTTGTTTGGGTTTGATCCCTAGTATCCACTATGTTCTGAGATTGATGTTACTATGACTTTGCTATGCTTAATGCTTGTCACTAGGGCCTGACTTCCATGATTTCAGATCTGAACCTATTATGTTTTAATCAATATATGAGAGTTCTAGATCCTAGCTTGCAAGTCTATGGTCACCTATTATGTGTTATGATCCGTTAACCTCGAAGTGACAATAATCGAGATACTTACCGGTGATGACCGTAATTTGAGGATTTCATGTATTCGCTATGTGTTAATGCTTTGTTCTTGTACTCTATTAAAAGGAGGCCTTAATATCCCTTAGTTTCCAATAGGACCCCGCTGCCATGGGAGGGTAGGACAAAAGATGTCATGCAAGTTCTTTTCCATAAGCACGTATGACTATATTCGGAATACATGCCTACATTACATTGATGAACTGGAGCTAGTTCTGTGTCACCCTAGGTTATGACTGTTACATGATGAACCGCATCCGGCATAATTCTCCATCACCGATCCATTGCCTACGAGCTTTCCATATATTGTTCTTCGCTTATTTACTATTCCGTTGCTATTGTTATCATCACTACAAAATACCAAAAATATTACTTTTGCTACCGTTACCTTTTGCCACCGTTACCACTACTATAATATTACTTTGCTACTAAACACTTTGCTGTAGATATTAAGTTTCCAGGTGTGGTTGAATTGACAACTCAGCTACTAATACTTGAGAATATTCTTTGGCTCCCCTTGTGTCGAATCAGTAAATTTGGGTTGAATACTCTACCCTCGGAAACTGTTGCGATCCCCTATACTTGTGGGTTATCACTCGGGGTGTGTACTGACGGGATGAATCCTTTTGGTGATATGAACACCAATCACAGCACATGGCCAGTGCTTCTGTGCATATATATCCTAGCTCCTTGGTTGTGTATGAAGAAAAAATACATTATGATGTCAATGATTATCCAAGGCCCAAAGCAACCTGGAAATGACATCGACATTTACTTTCAGCTACTGGTAGAAGAACTGCTGATAGTGTGGATAGATGCTCGTGCAGTAAAATGACTTCGATCTACATGTGATGCTGGTGGACACCATTCAAGATATGCCGGCATTAGGAAACACACCAGGGCAGAAAACAAGGGGAGATGTAGGGTGTGTCACATGCATGGGTAGGACAGCTAGCAGAAGAATTCCCAACTTGTGCAAAACAGTGTATTTGCGTCATCATAGGTTCTTGCAAAAAATCACCCATACCGAAAGATGAAAGCTTAATTTGATGGTGCGGTGCTACCTCTTGATTATTGCGTTGGTTCTCCCTTTAAGAGGAAAGGGTGATGCAGTAAAGCAGCGTAAGTATTTCCCTCAGTTTTTGAGAACCAAGGTATCAATCTAGTAGGAGACCACGCGCGAGTCACCTCGTACCTACACAAACAAATAAGAACCTCGTAACCAATGCGATGAAGGGGTTGTCAATCCCTTCACGGCCACTTGCAAGAGTGATATCTAATAGAGATAATAATAATAAGATAAATATTTTTGATATTTTTATGATATAGATTGAAAGTAAAGATTGCAAAATAAAATAGATTGGAAACTTGTATGATGGAAAATAGACCCGGGGGCCATAGGTTTCACTAGTGGCTTCTCTCAAGATAGCATAAGTATTACTATGGGTAAACAAATTACTGTCGAGCAATTGATAGAAAAGCGAATAATTATGAGAATATCTAGGCATGATCATGTATATAGGCATCACGTCCACGACAAGTAGACCGAATGGATTTTGCATCTACTACTATTACTCCACACATCGACCGCTATCCAGCATGCATCTAGAGTATTAAGTTCATAAGAACAGAGTAATGCCTTAAGCAAGATGACATGATGTAGAGGGATAAACTCATGCAATATGATATAAACCCCATCTTTTTATCCTCGATGGCAACAATACAATACGTGTCCTTTCCCCTACTTTCACTGGGATCGAGCATCGTAAGATTGAACCCAAAGCTAAGCACTTCTCCCATTGCAAGAAAGATCAACCTAGTAGGCCAAACCAAACTAATAATTTGAAGAGACTTGCAAAGATAAACCAATCATACATAAAAGAATTCAGAGAAGAATCAAATATTGTTCATAGATAATCTGGATCATTAACCCACAATTCATTGGATCTCGGCAAACACACCGCAAAAGAAGATTACATTGAATAGATCTCCAAGAGAATCGAGGAGAACTTTGTATTGGGATCCAAAGAGAGAGAAGAAGCAATCTAGCTACTAGCTATGGACCCGAAGGTCTGAAATAAACTACTCACACATCACCGGAGAGGCCATGGAGTTGATGTAGAGGCCCTCCGTGATGAATGCCCCCTCGGTGGAGTTCCAGAAAAGGCCCCAAGATGGGATCTCTCGGGTACAGAAGGTTGCGGCGATGGAATTAGGTTTCCGTGGTGCTCTTGGATGTTTGCGGGGTATGTGGACTTATATAGGAGGAATAAGTAGGTCGGTGGAGCAACAAGGGGCCCACGAGGGTGAAGGGCGCGCCCCCTGCCTCATGGCCTCCTCGATTGTTTCTTGACACCCACTCCAAGTCTCCTGGATCACATTTGTTGATAAAATCATGTTCCCGAAGGTTTCATTCCGTTTGGACTTCGTTTGATATTCCTTTTCTGCAAAACACTGAAATAGGCAAAAAACAACAATTTCGGTTGGGCCTCCGGTTAATAGGTTAGTCCCAAAAATGATATAAAAGTGTAAAATAAAGCCCATTAACATCCAAAACAGACAATATAATAGCATGGAGCAACCAAAAGTTATAGATACGTTGGAGACGTATCAAGCATCCCCAAGCTTAATTCCTGCTCGTTCTCGAGTAGTAAATGATAAAAAAGAATTTTTGATGTGGAATGCTTTCTAACATATTTCTCAATGTAATTTTTCTTTAATGTGGCATCAATGTTCAGATTCGAAAGATTCAAGATAAAAGTTTAATATTGTCATAAAAATAATAATACTTCAAGTATACTAACTAAGCAATCATGTCTTCTCAAAATAACATGGCCAAAGAAAGTTATCCCTACAAAATCATATAGTCTGGCTATGCTCTGTCTTCACCACACAAAATATTTAAATCATGCACAACCCCGATGACAAGCCAAGCAATTGTTTCATACTTTTGATGTTCTCAAACTTTTTCAATCTTCACGCAATATATGAGCGTGAGCCATGGATATAGCACTATATGTGGAATAGAATGGTGGTTGTGGAGAAGACAAAAAAGGGAGAAGATAGTCTCACATCAACTAGGCGTATCAACGGGCTATGGAGATGCCCATCAATAGATATCAATGTGAGTGAGTAGGGATTGCCATGCAACGGATGCACTAGAGCTATAAGTGTATGAAAGCTCAATAAAAGAACTAAGTGGGTGTGCATCCAACTTGCTTGCTCATGAAGACCTAGGGCAATTTTGAGGAAGCCCATCATTGGAATATACAAGCCAAGTTCTATAATGTAAAAATTCCCACTAGTATATAAAAGTGATAACATAGGAGACTCTCTATCATGAAGATCATGGTGCTATTTTGAAGCACAAGTGTGGAAGAGGGATAGTAACATTGTCCCTTCTCTTTATTTCTCTCTCTTTTTTATTTGGGCCTTCTTTTTTTTCTTTGGCCTCTTTTTTTTCGTCCGGAGTCTCATCCCGAATTGTGGGGGAATCATAGTCTCCATCATCCTTTCCTCACTGGAACAATGCTTTAATAATGATGATCATCACACTTTAATTTACTTACAACTCAAGAATTACAACTCAATACTTAGAACAAAATATGACTCTATGTGAATGCCTTCGGTGGTGTACCGGGATGTGCAATGATGCATGAGTGACATGTATGCAATATATCTCGGAATGGCTATGGAAATGACATAATAGGTAGGTATGGTGGCTGTTTTGAGGAAGGTATATGGTGGGTTTATGGTACGGGCGAAAGTTGTGCGATACTAGAGAGGCACGCAATGGTGGAAGGGTGAGAGTGCGTATAATCCATGGACTCAACATTAGTCATAAAGAACTCACATACTTATTGCAAAAATCTATTAGTTATCGAAACAAGGTATTATGTGCATGCTCCTAGGGGGATAGATTGGTAGGAAAAGACCATCGCTCGTCCCCGACCGCCACTCATAAGGAAGACAATCAATAAATAAATCATGCTCAGACTTCATCACATAACAGTTCACCATACATGCATGCTACGGGAATCACAAACTTCAACACAAGTGTTTCTCAAATTCACAACTACTCAACTAGCATGACTCTAATATCACCATCTCCATATCTCAAAACAATTATCAAGTATCAAACTTCTCACAGTATTCAATGCACTTCTATGAAAGTTTTTATATTATTCCTAAAAGAAATTTCCATGTTGTTCTAAAGAACTCTCAAAATAATATAAGTGAATCATGAGAGATCAATTATTTCTATAAAATAAAACCATCGTCGTGCTCTAAAAGATATAAGTGAAGCACTAGAGCAAAAACTATATGGCTCAAAAGATATAAGAGAAGCACATAGAGTATTCTAATAAATTTCAAATCATGTGAGTCTCTCTCAAAAGGTGTGTACAGAAATGATGATTGTGGTAAACTAAAAATCAAAGACTCAAATCATACAAGACGCTCCAAGCAAAACACATATCATGTGGTGAATAAAAATATAGCTCCAAGTAAAATTATCGATAGACAAAGACAAAAGAGGGGATGCCTTCCGGGGCATCCCCAAGCTTAGGATTTTTGGTGTCCTTGAATTTTACCTTGGGGTGCCATGGGCATCCCCAAGATTAGGCTCTTTCCACTCCTTGTTCCATAATCCATCAAATCTTTACCCAAAACTTGAAAACTTCACAACACAAAACTCAAAATAGAAAATCTCGTGAGCTCCGTTAGCGAAAGAAAACAAAAAACCACTTCAAGGTACTGTAATGAACTCATTATTGATTTATATTGGTGTTAAATCTAATGTATTCCAACTTCTCTATGGTTTATAAACTCTTTTACTAGCCATAGATTCATCAAAATAAGCAAACAACACACGAAAAATAGAATCTGTCAGAAACAGAACAGTCTGTAGTAATCTGTAGCTAATGCAAACTTCTGGAACCCGAAAAATTCTAAAATAAATTGCTGGACGTGAGTAATTTATCTGTTAATTATCTTCAAAAAGAATTAACTAAGTAGAACTATCCAAATAAAAATGGCAGCAATTCTCGTGAGCGCTAAAGTTTCTGTTTTTTATAGCAAGATCAAAAAGACTTTCCTCAAGTCTTCCCAACGGTTCTAGTTGTCACAAACACTAATTAAACACAAAAAACACAACCAAAACAGAGGCTAGATAAATTATTTATTACTAAACAGGATCAAAAATCAAGGAATAAAAATAAAATCGGGTTGCCTCCCAACAAGCGCTATCGTTTAACGCCCCTAGCTAGGCATAAAAGCGAAGATAGATCTAGGTATTGCCATCTTTGGTAGGCAATCCATAAGTGGCTCTCATAATAGATTCATATGGTAATTTAAATTTCTTTCTAGGGAATTGTTCCATGCCTTTCCTTAATGGAAATTGGAATTTAATATTCCCTTCCTTCATATCAATAATTGCACCAATCGTTCTAAGGAAAGGCCTACCAAGAATAATATGACATGAAGGATTGCAAACTATATAAAGAACAATGAAATCTACGGGCACATAGTTTCTATTTGCAACGATGAGAACATCATTAATTCTTCCCATAATTTTCTTAATGGTGGAATCCGCAATATGCAAGTTTAAAGAACAAACATCAAAATCACGGAACCTAGCAAATCACACAAAGTTTTTTGGAATTGTGGAAACACTAGCACCCAAATCACACAAAGCATAACACTCATGATCTTTAATTTTAATTTTTATTGCAGGTTCCCACTGGTCATAAAGTTTTCTAGGGACAGAAACTTTCAACTCAAGTTTTTCTTCATAAGATTGCATCAAAGCATCAACGATATGTTTAGTAAAAGCTTTATTTTGACTGTAAGCATGCGGAGAATTTAGCACGGACTGCAACAAGGAAATACAATCTATCAAAGAGCAATTATCATAATTAAATTCCTTGAAATCCAAGATAGTGGGTTTGTTGCTATTTGAAGTTTTAACCTCTTCAATCCCACTTTTAACAATTTTTGCATCAAGATCTAAAAACTCCGAATTTTTGGGACGCCTTCTAACTAAAGTTGACTCATCTCCAGTCCCATCATTACAAAGATTCATATTGCAAAAAAAATATTTAATAGGGGACACATCAATCACTTTTAGATCTTCGTCCTTATTATCATGAAAACTAGAAGAACACGCTTTCACAAAGCAATCTTTCTTAACACGCATCCTAGCGGTTCTTTCTTTGCACTCATCAATGGAAATTCTCATGGCTTTGAGAGACTCATTGATATCATGCTTAGGTGGAATAGATCTAAGTTTCAAAGAATCAACATCAAGATAAATTCTATCCACATTCCTAGCCAACTCATCAATCTTAAGCAATTTTTCTTCAATCAAAGCATTGAAACTCTTTTGCGAAGTAATAAATTATTTAATACTAGATTCAAAATCAGAGGGCATCTTATTATAATTTCTATAAGAATTGTTGTAGGAATTACCATACTTATTAGAGGAATTACTAGGAAACGGCCTAGAATTAAAATTACCTCTATACGCGTTATTACCAAAATTGTTCCTACCAACAAAATTCACATCCATAGATTCATTATTATTCTCAATCAAAGTAGACAAAGGCATATCATTAGGATCAGTAGGAGCACTCTTATTAGCAAACAATTTCATAAGTTCGTCCATCTTTCCACTCAAAACATTAATCTCTTCAATTGCATACACCTTTTTACTAGTAGATCTTTCAGTGTGCCATTGAGAATAATTAACCACAATATTATCTAGGAGTTTGGTAGCTTCTCCTAAAGTGATTTTCATAAAAGTGCCTCCTGCGGCCGAATCTAAAAGATTTCTAGAAGCAAAATTCAATCCGGCATAAAAATTCTGTATAATCATCCATAAATTCAAACCATGTGTAGGGCAATTACGTATCATTAATTTCATCCTCTCCCAAGATTGTGCAACATGTTCATGATCAAGTTGATTAAAATTCATAATATCGTTTCTAAGAGAGATGATCTTAGCGGGAGAAAAATACTTAGAGATAAAAGCATCTTTGCACTTATTCCATGCATCAATACTATTTTTAGGCAAAGACGAAAACCAAGCTTTAGCACGATCTCTAAGCGGAAACGGAAATAGCTTAAGTTTAACAATATTATTATCCACATCTTTATTCTTTTGCATATCACACAAATCAACAAAGTTGTTTAGATGGGTAGCAGCATCTTCACTAGGAAGGCCAGAAAACGGATATTTCATGACAAGATTCAGCAAAGCAGTATTAATTTCACAAGATTCAGCATCGGTGAGAGGAGCAATCGGAGTGCTAATAAAATCATTATTGTTGGTATTGGCAAAGTCACACAATATAGTATGATCTTGAGCCATCGTGACAAGCAAGCACACAAGCAAACAAGAAACAGGCAAAAAAGGCAAATAGAAAAAGAGAAGCGGAACGGAAAAATAGGGTGAATAAAACGGCAAGGGTGAAGTGGGGGAGAGAAAAACGAGAGGCAAATGGAAAATAATGTAATGTGGAGGATAAGAGTTGTGATGGGTACTTGGTACGTCTTGACTTGGCGTAGATCTCCCCGGCAACGGCGCCAGAAATCCTTCTTGCTACCTCTTGAGCACTGTGTTGGTTTTCCCTTGAAGAGGAAAGGGTGATGCAGTAAAGCAGCGTAAGTATTTCCCTCAGTTTTTGAGAACCAAGGTATCAATCTAGTAGGAGACCACGCGTGAGTCACCTTGTACCTACACAAACAAATAAGAACCTCGCAACCAACGCGATAAAGGGGCTGTCAATCCCTTCACGGCCACTTGCAAGAGTGAGATCTGATAAAGATAATAATAATAAGATAAATATTTTTGGTATTTTTATGATATAGATTGAAAGTAAAGATTGCAAAATAAAATAGATTGGAAACTTGTATGATGTAAAATAGACCCGGGGGCCATAGGTTTCACTAGTGGCTTCTCTCAAGATAGCATAAGTATTACTATGGGTAAACAAATTACTGTCGAGCAATTGATAGAAAAGCGAATAATTATGAGAATATCTAGGCATGATCATGTATATAGGCATCACGTCCGCGACAAGTAGACCGAAACGATTCTGCATCTACTACTATTACTCCACACATCGACCGCTATCCAACATGCATCTAGAGTATTAAGTTCATAAGAACAGAGTAATGCCTTAAGCAAGATGACATGATGTAGAGGGATAAACTCATGCAATATGATATAAACCCCATCTTTTTATCCTCGATGGCAACAATACAATACGTGTCGTTTCCCCTACTGTCACTGGGATCGAGCACCGTAAGATTGAACCCAAAGCTAAGCACTTCTCCCATTTCAAGAAAGATCAACCTAGTAGGCCAAACCAAACTAATAATTCGAAGAGACTTGCAAAGATAAACCAATCATACATAAAATAATTCAGAGAAGAATCAAATATTGTTCATAGATAATCCGGATCATAAACCCACAATTCATCGGATCTCGACAAACACACCGCAAAAGAAGATTACATCGAATAGATCTCCAAGAGAATCGAGGAGAACATTGTATTGATATCCAAAGAGAGAGAAGAAGCCATCAAGCTACTAGCTATGGACCCGAAGGTCTGAAATAAACTACTCACACATCACCGGAGAGGCCACATGGAGTTGATGTAGAGGCCCTCCGTGATCAATGCCCCTCCGGCAGAGCTTCGGAAAAGGCCCCAACATGGGATCTCTTGGGTACAGAAGGTTGCGGTGGTGGAATTAGGTTTTCATGGTGCTCCTGGATGTTTGCGGGATACGTGGACTTATATAGGAGGAAGAAGTAGGTCGGTGGAGCAACGAGGGGCCCACAAGGGTGGAGGGCGCGCCCCCCTGCCTCATGGCCTCCTCGGTTGTTTCTTGACGCCCACTCCAAGTCTCATGGATCACGTTTGTTGAGAAAATCACGTTCCCGAAGGTTTCATTCCGTTTGGATTTCGTTTGATATTCCTTTTCTACGAAACACTGAAATAGGCAAAAAAAACAGCAATTTGGGCTGGGCCTCCGGTTAATAGGTTAGGACCAAAAATGATATAAAGTGTAAAATAAAGCCCATTAACATCCAAAACAGATAATATAATAGCATGGAGCAATCAAAAATTATAGATACGTTGGAGACGTATCATTCGGCAAAGGGGGCTGAGGGCCCAAGACCCTATGAAGGGGAGGTGGTCCACAACATGGATAAAAAAATTAATGTTGTGCTTGGCAAGAACCACCCTTTGACGGTGACACTAACATATAAGGATCAAGTGTTTAAGAAGAAATCGGTGTTTTGGAAAATACCTTAATGGGAGATTCTACGTGTACATCACTGCATCGATGTCATGCACGTAGAGAAGAACGTATGTGAAAGCATCCTTGGTACTCTGCTCAAGATTAAAGGTAAAAGAAAGGACGGTGATGGTTCACGTCTCGATATGCTTGCTGATCAATCACAACGCAAGAGTGAAGCAGAAGATGATGACAAATTCAACTAAGCTTGCCAGAGTTACAATTTCAGTACAAAAGAAGCAACACAGTTTTTCACCTATTTGTTGTCAGTTAAGACACCCTCTTCCTACTGCGCAAACATCAGAAGTCTCTTGGATGTGAGCTCAGGTAAAATGAAGTTGGGACACATGAAGTCACATGATTTCCACGTAATGCTGACACAAATCCTCCCGGTGGCCATCAGGAATCTGATGGACAAAGATATAAGAAGCACACTCATTGACCTTTGTGATTTCTTCAACCAACTATGGCAGAAAGTTGTAAATCTTGAAGAGTTGGATCATATGCAAGATGATATTGCAAGAATATTGTCCAACCTAGAGATGTTTTCCCACCGTCATTCTTTGATGTCATGGTCCATCTCACTATGCACCTTGTCGGCAAGATAAAGTATTGTGGTCCTGTGTTTCTTCGCAACATGTATCCCTTCGAGTGGTTCATGGGAATACTGAAGCGCTTTTGTCAGAACCGAAACCATCCAGAGGCAAGCATCCTACAAGGTTATACCGCGGAGGAGGTGGTTGAGTTTTGCACCGAATACATGAAACAAATACATATAGGTTTGCCCCTCTCTCGCCACGAGGGAAGGCTGAAAGGTAAGCCGGTCCTTGCTAGCACGCCAATGGCTGCACCCGGAGAATTGGCAGAGAAAGCCCATTTGACGATACTGCTTAACAGCCCAGTTCTCATCGCTTATACTGAAGAACACTTGGTGGAGATACGCCAAAGCTTCTTAGCAATGGTGCCTTCATCAAAAGTGGAGATGAAGGAGCACACTAAGAAGTTCGCCGAATGGCTGAAGAATCGTTTAGCACAAGGATCCATCGATGACATTGCTACGTGGTTGGCACAAAAGCCATCACCTACGGTGTTGACGTACCAAGCATATGACATAAATGGATACATGTTCTACACTGAGGAACCTGATAAGAAGACCTCGTATCAGAACAGCTCTGTTCGAATAGAATGCATGACTGTAAATGAAGCTGATAAAAGGGTATACTATGGAACCATCAAAGAGATTTGGGAGCTTGACTATGTGAAAGTTAAGTTAAGGTGCCATTATTGAGGTGCGCATGGATCCCTCTTGGTCAGGTAAGGATTGATGAGTACAGGAAGACCTGTGTTAACAGGACAACGATGGCATATCACGCGGACCCATTCATTCTTGCCAGTGATGCTACCCAGATTTTCTTTGTGGAAGACCCCTTGCATAAGAACGGCCATTTAGTGATGCATGGGAAGAGAAGGGTACTGGGTGTTGACGATGTTGCCGATAAGGACGAGTACGATGAATTTGATGAGTTGCCAACCAAGGAATCACGCACCTGTGCAACAAAACAGCTAAAATCATCAAAAAACCGAAGTTCATTCGGGGTCAACTTAATGATCCCAGTTCCCCCATGTACATGGGAATTAAGCCGTGAGACTAGTCTTTATGCCTACCCTGCAACTTAATTCGTTAAATTTAGAATTTTCGCGCGTACTGAATTTGTGAGTTATGCCTGGTTTTCTGTTGATGTAAGAATCGTTAATATGTTGACCTTGATATGCTGTCAGCTCAGGCAATAAATATGAATTGTTTTTTGTTATTATTATTATTATATCATAGAGGTAGCACACTCAATCGATCTCACTACAGTATATGTGAACAAAAATATGCAATCTGGTTTGCGAATAGAACATGGTTCGTTGATGAAAGCCGTGTGCCGACCAAACCCCGCCACCCCGCCCACAATCTGAGTCGTGCTTTCTGATTGGCCATAACCCAATCATCACGGATTGTATGTCTGCACTATTGGATGCTCCCAGATCGAACGGCGATCCTCATCCCTTTCGACAGCACATGCAGTTCCGGTTGTAATTTTATTTTTATGCACAAAATGCATGTTAATCTCTAAAAATGTCTTAAATATAGCTAACGATACCTGAAATGCGCCAAAAAATCAAACCCGTGGTATAATGGTGATTGCGTACCGTGGAATTTTTTATGAGGCCAAACGATGAAGTCACCGGCCATAGGAGTTTGAATTGACACATCTCCTTTTGGAAAACCATGATCCTTCATGTGAGATGCTCTGGTTTGGAAGGAGCGGTCATCAAAACTTGTGCCAAACTTTACCAATTTTTTTCCACGGGGCCGTGAGAGCACGCCACAGGCACACATCGATTTTGATGATGTCCGGACTCCATCTGGATTTTCTGTAATTAAAATACCAACTAGGCCTACGCAAGTGGCCGCACCTCGCGGCCGAAATGTTTGAAACTTCTCCCCGCTTCTCAAACAAACAGATGAAAACTCATAAAGTGATGCATAAATGATCTGTATACCTTTGCTAGGCTGGTAGTAAGGGGGTATCATAGCTAGTATCATGCATGCCAACTAGGCAATTTTGATTAGTTGTCATAGAATTATTTAAATGAAGAAAGAGAGGGTTAAGTATCATATCACGAAAACGTACTATAATAAATGTTATGCTACTATGTGTCATGCATGACAGTATAAATAAAGTACTACATATGATACTAGCTACTCTATGATACTGTGCATTACAGCAAGTACACAATAGAGTGACATAAGACTAGCCACAATGGGTAGTAACATAGAATGTTACTAGTCTATGTTACGTCAAGCGAGGAGAAAAGACTAGTTTGCAACATTGGCTTAAATGACCATTAGTTTCTATCTTGGTACATGTAATATGGTTTTGTGGCCTCGTATACAAAATGGAGGAAGTACTATAGTAAGACTATACCCACAGTGGGAGTAACATAGGTTGTAACATCACACATATCCACTTTCCTCCATTTCTTCATTTATTGCTTGCCACATCATCTATTTTATCTAGATATGTGTGATGTTACTACCTATGTTACTCCCACTGTGGGTAGTCTGGCTATAAGGAATAGAACAATATATATGTGCTTATTAGTTGGAGGAAAGTGAAGAGAAGCGGGCTCTTGGTTAGTAGAGCTAGCTGCAACACGAGACCCAAGACACTTTGTGAGGATGTAAGGTGGGCCAACTATTGATAAACTAGAACATATATAAAACTTATTATTGTACATGCCTGCTAAGAGGTTGGCTGTATATGACATGGCAACTTCTTATAGCCGACCCTTGGCTGTATTATTAACCATGCTCTTAGTGAGGTAGCTAGTATATCATAGACGACTAGCTAGTATCAGACTAGCCACAGTGGGAGTAACTTCGGCAGTAACTCCGACTCCAACTCACCAAACTTGCTTATGTGGCAATAAGTTAATAAGGAGAGAGATAGTTTCAGTAACTTAGCTAGTTACCGTAGCATCACATGTCCCAATGCAATATGAGTCTGTAACCTAAGAAATGAAGCTTTGCATGACACTACACTTTGTTACTACCCACTATGAAGGTAGTAACATATACAGTCTAGGGATATGTATATGTTAGTAGTGTACTACTCTCCATTGTGGCTAGTCTCATACTCCCTCCTTTCCGGTTTAGGCTGGTTGTAATGGTATTATCATTAGCGGTATCATGCATGCCAACTAGACTTTCTGGATGATGTGGCACACAAGAGAGGATGTGGTATCATATCATGATACCGTGTCATATTAAATGTTGTACTACTATTTTGTGTGATGCATGACAATTAGTAAGGCAACCTAAGATGTTAACTTATGATACTATGCATTACGGAAGTAGTATCCTAGCTACACTATCATATATATGCATGATACTACTAGTATATATATCTATATGATACTCCCCATTACAACCAGCCTTATACTCCCTCCTTTCCGGTTTATAGGGCTTATCTCAAAATTTTAGTTTTTCCATTTTATAAGGCTCAATTTGGTTGTTTCCCATCACATGTTCAGATTCCAAGGTGCATTAAATCATTGCATGCAAGAATTAACAGAAAATTGACCAATGCATGTACTTTATGCATGCATTGCAATTAATGCATTCATAAACATAATTTTTGGAGGAAAACAAGAGCATTAATTAGGTGCTTTTGCAAACTACAAAAAGTATTCCACCACTCACCATCTACCTTGGTTGGTGAGATTTTTGAATTGAGCTCTATAAACCGGAAAGGAGGGAGTAGGGCTCAATTCAAAAATCTCACCAACCAAGGTAGATGGTGAGTGGTGGAATATTTTTTGTAGTTTTCAAAAACACCCAATTAATGCTTTTGTTTTCCTCAAAAATTTATGTTTTCCAATGTATTAATTGCAATACATGCATGCATATATAAAGTACATGTATTGGTCAACTTTATATTAATACATGCATGCAATGATTTAATGCACCGTGGAATCTGGACATGTGATGGGGAACAACCAAATTGAGCCTTATAAAATGGAAAAACAAAAAAATTTGAGATAAGCCTATAAACCAGAAAGGAGGGAGTATATATGCATGGTACTACTATATATGATCGGCAATACCTCCGTAATGCGCGCATGCATAGTATCATAAGTTAGTATCTTAGGTTCCTTATTAATTACCATGCATGACACAAAGTAGTAGAAAATTGGAGGCGAAACGATGAACTCATGTTTTCATTCAAACAAAAATATGATGTTAGGTAATGTAAATGTTTTCAAAGAGCACACGGTTCACTCACGAAAGTCGTGTGTCCACTAAACCGTGGCCGATGCACCCCCCCACCACCACCACCCCTCTGCCACGCGTGCGATCTGAGTCGTACGTTCTGATTGGCCAGAAACCAAACCCCACGGATCATACGTTTGCACCGTAGGATTCTCCTTGATCGAACGGCAATCCTCATCCCTTTCGACAACACATGTACATGTTTTCAAATAGCCCCTCCCCAAAAAATGTTTTCAAATAGCACACGGTTCACACACGAAAGCCGTGTGCCCACCAAACCGTGGCCGATGCCCCCCCCCTCGCTGCGCGCGTGATCTGAGTCATGCGTTCTGATTGGCCAGAACCCAAACCCCACGGATCGTACGTCTGCATTGTTGGGTGCTCCCAGATCGAACGGCAATCCTCATCCCATTCGACATGAAATGCAGTCCGGCTAGGAATTGATTTATATGCCAACATGCACGGTAAATGCCAAAAAATGTCTTACATATAGCACACGAGACCTGAAATGCGCCAGAAAATTAAACCCGTGGTAAAATTGTGATTGGTTTATGTGCGAAAAATTTAGAGGCGAAACGATGAACTCATGTCTTCATTTCAAAATTAGTACGTCTTCATTTCAAACAAAATTATTCTGTTTGTGCACACGAGCGCTTAGAGGCAACCGTTTGCATAGGCCTTTCCGTGCGCGCGGTGACCGGTGATATTTTCACCCTTTTCACCTAGGCCGCCAACACCCCCCCCACTGTCCGCCCACGTTTCACTCAACTAGTACGCCCAATCTCCTTCGCCAGCTCCCCCTCCCCCATATCCACAGCAGAACCCTCTCCGACGCTGTCGTGCTCACCCCGGCCGTGTGCCCGCTCTTCGGCGTCAAGCCTACCTCCACTGCCGTTCCCAACACGCGGCGGCCCGCGCCTCGCCGTCTTCGTTTGCTCGCCAGCCACCCTCGAGCATATCAATGCAGTAACCCTCGCCTCTCCTGCGGTCCGGCCGGGTTTGCATTAAGAAGCCTGTTAGTTACTACTCTCCATCGTGGTGAGGCACATTTCCTTGCAATCCCTCTTCCAATTAAGTTTCGTATGTCCCTAAATTGGCTATAAAATAATGGAGAGCTTATATATATTCATTATCTACCTTCCTTACTACATATAAGTTGTATTTGTTCCAATAAGTTACTGCCTATTTACAGATCACGGGCGCCCGAGTCACACAAACTTAACAAATTAGTTGTACATTTTCTAAATTATTTCATGGCATGTTTAGAAAGCTTGATACCAAGTTGTTAGTTTTATGCTTATCCTCCTTTCCTGAGTTTCTCATGTGTTCTCTGTAGATGCTGAATAGCAGTGACAACACTCATTCAGGCCATGTATCTTCATATGATTCGGACAACCCCAGGTCTTCAGCAGATTGTGAGGGATCAAGTAGTCTTGAACGGGATAGAGCTGCAGCAATTACCCT